>NC_059199.1:8724191-8729191 GCF_020615455.1 Coregonus clupeaformis | reverse complement strand
ATGTAGGATCTTCATTTGATCATCTTGTTGTTGCAGGAATTGTCCTGCACAGTAGGAAATGCAAACGTGTAGTGTATTCGAGGTTTAAAAGGGCTTCTAAAGTTAGTAATTTCCACTTTAAATTTCAGACTTGATTTGCCCTAACTAAAAATGTGTCACCTGGTACAACAAATGTCCATTAATTATAATCCACACAATAATTCATTCACATTTGCTGTTGCTGCGTGATTATTTTCCTGCTGTGAGAAACTAGTCAAATTAAGATCCTGCATCTGTACAGCAGGTTCAGTGTACATGGCAAACCTTCAGGAAGTGAATGATGGCCTCGTCCGTCATGGTTGCGTTCTGGAACATTATGGACCGCACCCGTCTCTGGTTGATCTCATTGAACGGTGCAACGGAGATCTTCCCGGTCAGCAGGATGTCAGTGACTACCAGAGATGTTTCTGGGCTGGAGACGTCACGGAGGATAGAGGAGACGAGTGCCAGGTCGTGTTGGAACGGTCCTCGGAGACGCAGGGTCACAACCCCTAGAGGCCAAAGGTCACCCAGGCTTCCAGGGTCGTACCTAATAATGAGGACCACAGTGGAAGTAATTCTCCTGACTTTATTGTGTTGTTTTAATCCATTCATTCATTCCTTCCTTCCTTCTTCCTTCCTTCCTTCTTCCTTCCTTCCTTAATTTCATTACTTGTTTGTTCATCCATCCATCCATCCATCCATCCATCCATCCATCCATCCATCCATCCATCAATCCACCCCTCCATCTATTCGTCCACCCATCCATCCATCCATCCATCCATCCATCCATTCGTCCACCCATCCATCCATCCATCCATCCATCCACCCATTCATCCATCCATCAATCCACCCCTCCATCCATTCGTCCACCCATCCATCCATCCATCCACCCATCCATCAATCCACCCCTCCATCCATTCGCCCATCCATCCATCTATTCGTCCAACCATCCATCCATCAATCAATTTTCAATCAATCAATTTTATTTTATATAGCCCTTCTTACATCAGCTAATATCTCGAAGTGCTGTACAGAAACCCAGCCTAAAACCCCAAACAGCTAGTAATGCAGGTGTAGAAGCACGGTGGCTAGGAAAAACTCCCTAGAAAGGCCAAAACCTAGGAAGAAACCTAGAGAGGAACCAGGCTATGAGGGGTGGCCAGTCCTCTTCTGGCTGTGCCGGGTGGAGATTATAACAGAACCATGCCAAGATGTTCAAAAATGTTCATAAGTGACAAGCATGGTCAAATAATAATCAGAATAAATCTCAGTTGGCTTTTCATAGCCGATCATTAAGAGTTGAAAACAGCAGGTCTGGGACAGGTAGGGGTTCCATAACCGCAGGCAGAACAGTTGAAACTGGAATAGCAGCAAGGCCAGGCGGACTGGGGACAGCAAGGAGTCACCACGGCCGGTAGTCTCGACGCATGGTCCTAGGGCTCAGGTCTCTCAGTTGGCTTTTCATAGCCGATCATTAAGAGTTGAAAACAGCAGGTCTGGGACAGGTAGGGGTTTCGTAACCGCAGGCAGAACAGTTGAAACTGGAATAGCAGCAAGGCCAGGCGGACTGGGGACAGCAAGGTGTCAGCATGCCCGGTAGTCCTGACGTATGGTCCTAGGGCTCAGGTTCTCAGAGAGAAAGAGAGAACGAGAGAATTAGAGAGAGCATACTTAAATTCACACAGGACACTGGATAAGACAGGAGAAGTACTCCAGGTATAACCAACTAACCCCAGCCACCCGACACATAAACTACTGCAGCATAAATACTGGAGGCTGAGACATGAGCGGTCCGAGACACTGTGGCCCCATCCGAAGAAACCCCGGACAGGGCCAAACAGGAAGGATATAACCCCACCCACTCTGCCAAAGCACAGCCCCCGCACCACCAGAGGGATATCCTCAACCACCAACTTACAATCCTGAGACAAGGCCGAGTATAGCCCACAGAGGTCTCCACCACAGCACAAACCAGCGCCAACCCAGACAGGAAGATCACGTCAGTAACTCAACCCACTCAAGTGACGCATGAAAGAGCACCAGCAAGCCAGTGACTCAGCCCCTGTAACAGGGTTAGAGGCAGAGAACCCCAGTGGAGAGAGGGGAACCGGCCTGGCAGAGACAGCAAGGGCTGTTCGTTGCTCCAGAGCCTTTCCGTTCACCTTCACACTCCTGGGCCAGACTACACTCAATCATATGACCTACTGAAGAGATAAGTCTTCAGTAAAGACTTAAAGGTTGAGACCGAGTCTGCGTCTCTCACATGGGTAGGCAAACTGTTCCATAAAAATGGAGATCTATAGGAGAAAGCCCTGCCTCCCGCTGTTTGCTTAGAAATTCTAGGGACAATTAGGAGGCTCATGCCTTGTGACCGTAGCGTACGTATTGGTATGTACGGCAGGACCAACTCGGAAAGATAGGTAGGAGCAAGCCCATGTAACGCTTTATAGGTTAACAGTAAAACCTTGAAATCAGCCCTTGCCTTAACAGGAAGCCAGTGTAGGGAAGCTAGCACTGGAGTAATATGATCAAATTTCTTGGTTCTAGTCAGGATTCTAGCAGCCGTATTTAGCACTAACTGAAGTTTATTTAGTGCTTTATCCGGGTAGCCGGAAAGTAGAGCATTGCAGTAGTCTAACCTAGAAGTAACAAATGCATGGATTAATTTTTCTGCATCATTTTTGGACAGAAAATTTCTGATTTTTGCAATGTTACGTAGATGGAAAAAAGCTGTCCTTGAAACAGTCTTGATATGTTCGCAAAAGAGAGATCAGGGTCAAGAGTAACGCCGAGGTCCTTCACAGTTTTATTTGAGACGACTTTACAACCATCAAGATGAATTGTCAGATTTAACAGAAGATCTCTTTGTTTCTTGGGACCTAGAACAAGCATCTCTGTTTTGTCCGAGTTTAAAAGTAGAAAGTTTTCAGCCATCCACTTCCTTATGTCTGAAACACAGGCTTCTAGCGAGGGCAATTTTGGGGCTTCACCATGTTTCATTGAAATGTACAGCTGTGTGTCATCCGCATAGCAGTGAAAGTTAACATTATGTTTTCGAATAACATCCCCAAGAGGTAAAATATATAGTGAAAACAATAGTGGTCCTAAAACGGAACCTTGAGGAACACCGAAATGTACAGTTGATTTGTCGGAGGACAGACCATTCACAGAGACAAACTGATATCTTTCCGACAGGTAAGATCTAAACCAGGCCAGAACTTGTCCGTGTAGACCAATTTGGGTTTCCAGTCTCTCCAAAAGAATGTGGTGATCGATAGTGTCAAAGGCAGCACTAAGGTCTAGTAACACGAGGACAGATGCAGAGCCTCGGTCTGACGCCATTAAAAGGTCATTTACCACCTTCACAAGTGCAGTCTCAGTGCTATGATGGGGTCTAAAACCAGACTGAAGCATTTCGTATACATTGTTTGTCTTCAGAAAAGCAGTGAGTTGCTGCGCAACAGCTTTTTCTAAAATTTTTGAGAGGAATGGAAGATTCGATATAGGCCGATAGTTTTTTATATTTTCCGGGTCAAGGTTTGGCTTTTTCAAGAGAGGCTTTATCACTGCCACTTTTAGTGAGTTTGGTACACATCCGGTGGATAGAGAGCTGTTTATTATGTTCAACATAGGAGGGCCAAGCACAGGAAGCAGCTCCTTCAGCAGTTTAGTAGGAATAGGATCCAGTATGCAGCTTGAAGGTTTAGAGGCCATGATTATTTTCATCATTGTGTCAAGAGATATAGTACTAAAACACTTAAGTGTCTCTCCCGATCCCAGGCCCTCGCAGAGCTGTGCAGATCCAGGACAGCTAAGCCCTGGAGGAATACGCAGATTCAAAGAGGAGTCCGTAATTTGCTTTCTAATGGTCATGATCTTTTCCTCAAAGAAGTTCATGAATTTATTACTGCTGAAGTGAAAGCCATCCTCTCTTGGGAATGCTGCTTTTTAGTTAGCTTTGCAACAGTATCAAAAATAAATGTTGGATTGTTCTTATTTTCCTCGATTAAGTTGGAAAAGTAGGATGATCGAGCAGCAGTGAGGGCTCTTCGGTACTGCACGGTACTGTCTTTCCAAGCTAGTCGGAAGACTTCCAGTTTGGTGTGGCGCCATTTCCGTTCCAATTTCCTGGAAGCTTGCTTCAAAGCTCGGGTATTTTCTGTATACCAGGGAGCTAGTTTCTTATGACAAATGTTTTTTGTTTTTAGGGGTGCAACTGCATCTAGGTATTGCGCAAGGTTAAATTGAGTTCCTCAGTTAAGTGGTTAACTGATTTTTTGTCCTCTGACGTCCTTGGGTAGGCAGAAGGAGTCTGGAAGGGCATCAAGGAATTTTTGTGTTGTCTGAGAATTTATAGCACGACTTTTGATGCTCCTTGGTTGGGGTCTGAGCAGATTATTTGTTGCGATTGCAAACGTAATAAAATGGTGGTCCGATAGTCCAGGATTTTGTGGAAAAACATTAAGATCTACAACATTTATTCCATGGGACAAAACTAGGTCCAGAGTATGACTGTGGCAGTGAGTAGGTCCAGAGACATGTTGGACAAAACCCACTGAGTCGATGATGGCTCCGAAAGACTTTTTGGAGTGGGTCTGTGGACTTCTCCATGTGAATATTAAAATCACCAAAAATTAGAATATGATCTGCTATGACTACAAGGTCTGATAGGAATTCAGGAAACTCAGAGAGGAACGCTGTATATGGCCCAGGAGGCCTGTAAACAGTAGCTATAAAAAAGTGATTGAGTAGGCTGCATAGATTTCATGACTAGAAGCTCAAAAGACGAAACGCCATTTTTTTTTTGTAAATTGAAATTTGCTATCGTAAATGTTAGCAACACCCTCCGCCTTTGCGGGATGCACGGGGAATATGGTCACTAGTGTAACCAGGAGGTGAGGCCTCATTTAACACAGCAAATTCATCAGGCTTAAGCCATGTTTCAGTCAGGCCAATCACATCAAGATTATGATCAGTGA
>NC_059199.1:8709191-8719191 GCF_020615455.1 Coregonus clupeaformis | reverse complement strand
CCTACTACATTAATTATCCTAACCTGATACATTCGATATCCTAACCTGCTACATTAATTATCCTAACCTGCTACATTAATTATCCTAACCTGCTACGTTAATTATCCTAACCTGCTACATTAATTATCCTAACCTGCTACATTAGTTATCCTAACCTGCTACGTTAGTTATCCTAACCTGCTACGTTAGTTATCCTAACCTGCTACATTAGTTATCCTAACCTGCTACATTAGTTTGCCTAACAAGCTACGAAAATCACTGTTGTAAAATGTCTTTACCTTACTCTACCTAGTTTGAAAAAAATCACCTTTGTAATAAAGCATTTGCAGGCTAACAATAAAATCAAATTCCAAAGCATTATGACAGGATTAGGTAACAGCATCACTGCAGCCTGACAGGATTAGGTAACAGCATCACTGCAGCCTGACAGGATTAGGTAACAGCATCACTGCAGCCTGACAGGATTAGGTAACAGCATCACTGCAGCCTGACAGGACTAGGTAACAGCATCACTGCAGCCTGACAGGATTAGGTAACAGCATCACTGCAGCCTGACAGGATTAGGTAACAGCATCACTGCAGCCTGACAGGATTAGGTAACAGCATCACTGCAGCCTGACAGGATTAGGTAACAGCATCACTGCAGCCTGACAGGATTAGGTAACAGCATCACTGCAGCCTGACAGGATTAGGTAACAGCATCACTGCAGCCTGACAGGATTAGGTAACAGCATCACTGCAGCCTGACAGGATTAGGTAACAGCATCACTGCAGCCTGACAGGATTAGGTAACAGCATCACTGCAGCCTGACAGGATTAGGTAACAGCATCACTGCAGCCTGACAGGATTAGGTAACAGCATCACTGCAGCCTGACAGGATTAGGTAACAGCATCACTGCAGCCTGACAGGATTAGGTAACAGCATCACTGCAGCCTGACAGGATTAGGTAACAGCATCACTGCAGCCTGACAGGATTAGGTAACAGCATCACTGCAGCCTGACAGGATTAGGTAACAGCATCACTGCAGCCTGACAGGATTAGGTAACAGCATCACTGCAGCCTGACAGGATTAGGTAACAGCATCACTGCAGCCTGACAGGATTAGGTAACAGCATCACTGCAGCCTGACAGGATTAGGTAACAGCATCACTGCAGCCTAACAGGATTAGGGGAACAGCATCACTGCAGCCTGACAGGATTAGGTAACAGCATCACTGCAGCCTGACAGGATTAGGTAACAGCATCACTGCAGCCTGACAGATTAGGTAACAGCATCACTGCAGCCTAACAGGATTAGGGAACAGCATCACTGCAGCCTGACAGGATTAGGTAACAGCATCACTGCAGCCTAACAGGATTAGGTAACAGCATCACTGCAGCCTGACAGGATTAGGTATCAGCATCACTGCAGCCTGACAGGATTAGGTAACAGCATCACTGCAGCCTGACAGGATTAGGTAACAGCATCACTGCAGCCTGACAGGATTAGGTAACAGCATCACTGCAGCCTGACAGGATTAGGTAACAGCATCACTGCAGCCTGACAGGATTCGGTAACAGCATCACTGCAGCATGACAGGATTAGGTAACAGCATCACTGCAGCCTGACAGAACTTATCTCATGACTGTTTGCAAAACAAAATAGACTGTTGTGAACAGAGTGCACATTTCTTTATACTGCATAATTACAACTTGTGTGTGTGTGTGTGTGTGTGTGTGTGTGAGAGAGAGAGAGAGAGAGAGAGAGAGAGAGAGAGAGAGAGAGAGAGAGAACACGAGAGGGGTGTTGTAATCTTATTTGATATTGTTCCCATTCCCTTTTCGGCAAGCCTTAGAATTATAAACTAATAGAAAATAGAAGTGGAAGACTATTTAGCACTGCTCCGGATCACTTAATATTCACCACAAGGGGGAGAGGAGGGGAGAGAGAGAGAAGAGGGAGAGAGGGAGAGAGAGAAGAGGGAGAGAGAGAGAGAAGTGGGAGAGAGAGAAGAGGAAGAGAGAGGGAGAGAGAGAAGAGGGAGAGAGAGAAGAGGGAGAGAGAGAGAGAGAGAGAGAAGAGGGAGAGAGAGGGGGAGAGAGAGAAGAGGGAGAGAGGGGAGAGCGAGAAGAGGGAGAGAGAGAGAGAAGAGGAGAGAGAGAAGAGGGAGAGAGAGGGGAGAGAGAGAAGAGGGAGAGAGAGAAGAGGGAGAGAGAGGGGAGAGAGAGAAGAGGGAGAGAGAGGGGAAGAGAGAAGAGGGAGAGAGAGAGAGAGAAGAGGGAGAGAGAGAGAAGAGGGAGAGAGGGGAGAAAGAGAAGAGAAGAGGGTGTTGTAATCTTATTTGATATTGTTCCCATTCCCTTTTCGGCAAGCTTAGAATTATAAACTAATAGAAAATAGAAGTGGAAGACTATTGCGAGCACTGCTCCGGATCACTTAATATTCACCACAAGGGGGAGAGAGGGGAGAGAGAGAAGAGGGAGAGAGAGGGGAGAGAGAGAAGAGGGAGAGAGAGAGAGAAGAGGGAGAGAGAGAAGAGGGAGAGAGAGGGGAGAGAGAGAAGAGGGAGAGAGAGAAGAGGGAGAGAGAGGGGAGAGAGAGAAGAGGGAGAGAGAGGGGAGAGAGAGAAGAGGGAGAGAGAGAAGAGGGAGAGAGAGGGGAAGAGATAAGAGGGAGAGAGAGAGAGAGAGAGAGAGAAGAGGGAGAGAGAGAGGGGAGAGAGAGAAGAGGGAGAGAGAGAGAAGAGGGAGAGAGAGAGAAGAGGGAGAGAGAGAGAAGAGGGAGAGAGGGGAGAAAGAGAAGAGGGGAGAGAGAAGAGATAGGGACAGAGAGGAGGGAGGGAGAGAGACCCGACTCAACTCAAAGAGCTCTCCATTTAGAATGGGTCCATATAGCAGAATGGGTCCATATAGCAGAATGGGTCCATATAGCAGAATGGGTCCATATAGCAGAATGGATCCGCTGAGGTCAAGGATCTCTCTGTACTTTGCTCAGTTCATCTTTCCTTTGATCCTGACTAGTGCCCCAGTCCCTGCTGCTGAAAAACATCCCTGTACATGCTGTGGGGATGTTTTTCAGCGGCAGGGACTGGGAGACTAGTCAGGATCGAGGCAAAGATGAACGGAGCAAAGTACAGAGAGATCCTTGATGAAAACCTGCTCCAGAGCGCTCAGGACCTCAGACTGGGGCGCGAAGGTTCACCTTCCAACAGGACAACGACCCTAAGCACACAGCCAAGACCACGCAGAGTGGCTTTGGGGACAAGTCTCTGAATGTCCTTGAGTGGCCCAGCCAGAGCCCGGACTTGAACCCCGATCGAACATCTCTGGAGTAGACCTGAAAATAGCTGTGCAGCGACGCTCCCCATCCAACCTGACAGAGCTTGAGAGGATCTGCAGAGAAGAATGGGAGAAACTCCCCAAATACAGGTGTGCCAAGCTTGTAGCGTCATAGCCAAGATGCCTCAAGCCTATAATAGCTGCCAAAGGTGCTTCAAACAAAGTACTGAGTTAAGGGTCTGAATACTTATGTAACTGTGATATTTCCTTTAAAGAATATATAAATTAGCAAAAAATTTTACAAAAAAAACTGTTTTTGCTTTGTCATTATGGGGTATTGTGTGTTGATTGATTATGGGAAATACAATTTAATCAATTTTAGAATAAGGCTGTAACGTAACAACGTGGAAAAAGTCAAGGGGTCGGTCTGAATACTTTCCGAAGGCACAGTTTGTGGATGATTCCACACTCTACACCCAAAGCCAGTGAGCTCACTGAAATTCTAAATAAGGAGTTCCAGTCAGTATCAGAATGGGTGATTAATAACATTTACATTTTACATTTTAGTCATTTAGCAGACGCTCTTATCCAGAGCGACTTACAGTTAGTGAATACATGTATATTTTTTTGTAATATATATATTTTTTTCATACTGGTCCCCCGTGGGAATCGAACCCACAACCCTGGCGTTGCAAACGCCATGCTCTATCAACTGAGCTACATCCCTGCCGGCCATTCCCTCCCCTATCCTGGACAACGCTAGGCCAATTGTGCGCCGCCCCATGAGTCTCCCGGTCGCGGCCGGCTGCGACAGAGCCTGGATAATAAATACATCTAAAACTAAAAGCATTGTGTTTGGTTCAAAACATTCTCTAACATCTAAACCTCAACTGTATTTGTGCATAAAGGGTGTGACCATTGAGCAAGTTGAAGAAGTTAAGCTCCTAGGTATAACATTGGATTATTGGTCTATTAACATTATTATTGGTCTATTATCATTGTCACGAATACAGCCGAGGCTGCTCCTCCTCCTTGCTCGGGCAGGCTTCGGGCGTTCGTCGTCAGTGAGTACTAGCTGCCACCGATCGATGTTTCTGTGTTACACTAGTCTTGTTTTTATTAATCACACCTGTTACCCATTATGCTTATTTGTGTCCCTATAATTACCTCTGTTTTCCCTCCTGAGTTTGTGCATGATTGTCCGTTGTCTTACGCCGTGTGGTGAGCTGTTGTTCTGCTCTTCCCTGCGTGGAGGGTTTGTTATGGTTTACTTTTGTTTAGTAAATCCATTCATTTTCTCAGTTCTGTGTCCTGCGTCTGATTCCATTTCACCACTTCACCCAGACTCTGACAGAATCACGCACCACCTATGGAGTCAGCAGGGCACATCCGATCCCAGCGCCTCGGTGGAGGATACGATCCAGCAGAATTCGACTATGCTGCAGGCTTTAGGGTGGGCTATGGATCGAAGTATGGTGAACACCATGGATCCGATGGGAGAGACGTGGGTTTCCCTACACTTCCTCCTCCTCCGATTTCTCCCCCATCAAGACCATCAAACCCTGGATCTAGTGAATTCGGCTCTGAGTCGTAGTTACAGTACGAGTGATTTCCCCGGCGCTCGTTTGGGCAGTATTCGACATCATCCGCCGGAGGGGAGAGCGGCGGGAGCGCGTCTGTTCCACTCTCAGACCGGGGAGGAGGGAGCGCACAGACTTCGCCCCTGATTTCAGGACACTGGCAGCCAGCGCGGGATGGAATGAGAGGCCCCGATTGACCACTACCCGATGCAGTCTACGGAGGACGTTAAAGAGGAGCTGGCCTGCAGGGGACACTCATCTAAACCTGGACAGCTGGTGATTTATCGATCCGACTGGATAACCTGATGGTGCCACCCGCGGACGTCCGGATCAGGGTCCGTCCAGTCCATCCCCAGCACTTCCGACTCTCACTCCTATGGAGCTTGGAGGTGCTGATGTGGAGAGACCCGGCAAGGACACACTGCGGGCCGGTGCAGGAGAGACCCTCATGGGAATCGAGGCAGCAGGCAGGGCCCTGGTGGACCATCCCAGGTGGTAGGCACCCACCTCACCCAGAGCTCCCTGTTGCTCACATGACGGTCAATGTACATTTCCTGAGTTTTCCCCCACATTCCTAGCATAAGGCGCTCAGAGATTCCGCGCAGCTGGTAATTTTAATGGATAGGCTGGTTTACGATAGATTAGGTTTTCCTATATTGCCTGTGAATGTGCCCTTCCCCATACGTACCCTAGGATAGTCGCCCTTTGGTCCCGGGTATGGTTAGGGAGGTCACATTTCCACTCGGATGGGGACTGTAGGGGGTCATGAGGAGAGAATTTAGTCTCTTCTATCGATTCTCTCTGGCGTTTCGCGTGGTGCTGGGGCTTCCTGGCTAGAACCATGACCCCAGGATTTCGTGGCAACAGAGGGCTCTTAAGGGATGGTCAACTCAGTGCTCGGGAAGTGTGTAGGTGTTTCGGTGGAGAGTCCAAACCATGTCTCCCCAATGCATTCCCTCAGAATATGCCGATTTGGCTCTCGCTCTTCTGGCAAAAAGAAGGCTGACTAAATACCACCATCGTCCGGGGATTGTGCAAATCTCCAGGTAGGCGCTGCACTTCCCAGGAGTCACGTGTATCCTCTGTCACAGGAGGAGACCGGCTGCTATGGAAACATATGTCTCCGAATCTCTGGGACAGGGATACATTCGCCTTCCACTTCAACTGTCTCCTCAGTTTCTTTTTTGTGAAGAAGGATAGTTTACACCCGTGCATTGACTACCGTGGTCTCAATCAGATAACCGTAAATACAGCTATCCTCTACCTCTCATAGCTAGTATGACGGAGTCATTCTGCACGGGGCGCGCTTCTTCACAAAATTGGACCCTCAGGAGCGCTGTACAATCTGGTTCGTATCCGGGAAGGGGCGAGTGGAAGACGACATTTAGTTACCACCTCTGGTCACTATGAGTATTCTCGTCATGCCGCACGGGTTGATGAATGCTCCCTCTCAGTCTTTCAAATCTTTTGTCGATGAGGTTTCAGGGACCTGCACGGACAGGGTGTAGTGGTGTATACTAAATGATATTCCTCATATACTCCTTCTACGCGTACGAGCATTGTCCCTGATGTGCAAGGTGCTTGGTAGACTGTTGGAGCATGACCTGTACGTTAATGCTGAGAAATGTCTGTTCTTCAAACAGTCCGTCTCTTTCTTAGGATACCGCCTGTCACGAGTCAGGGGTCGAGATGAGTGTGACCGCATTTCAGCCGATAAATTGCATAATTGCCCGACTCTGCCACGGTAAAGGAGGTTCAGCAATTTTTGGGTTCTCGCTTCTACTACCGGAGAATTTATCCGGGGCTTTGGGAGGTAGCAGCTCCCATAACCTCTTTAACGGAAATGGACCGGGTGCTGCAGTGGTCAGCTGAGGCGGACAGGGCTTTTAGGTCAGCTGAAGGCGCTGTTCACCTCGGCTCCCGTGCTGGCTCATCCAGGATCCTTCCCTTTTTACCCAGTCGAGGAGCACGCGTCCGAGGCTGGGACCAGGGAGCTTCATACTGTCTGCTAGCTCGGGTACGCCTCCCGTAAACTCTGCCCCTGTGCTTTTTTCTTTTGAAGAAGCTTCCAGCCCAAGCGGAGCAAAACTATGATGTGGGGGACCGGGAGCTGTGGTTAAAGCTCTGAAAAGTGTGGAGGCATTGGCTAGGGGGCTAAACACCCTTTTCTCATTTTGACTGACCACCGCAATCTGGAGTACATACGGGCAGCGAGAAGATTGAACCCTAGTCAGGCAAGGTGGGCCATGTTTTTTCACGCTGTTTTGTGTTCACTCCTATCATATAGACCAGGTTCCCCAGAATGCTAAGGCAGACGCTCTGTCCCGGCTGTATGGCTCAGAGGAGCAGACCAGGAGCCCACTCCCATACTACCAGCTTCTTGTCTGGTGACTCCCAGTGTTATGGGAGGTTGGTATGTACTATCGAGCTGGCGTTACACATGGAGCCTCCCCCCCCCAGTGTCCAGTGGGTCGTTGTCACGTTCCTGGTCCGAGGTTCTCGATCGTTTGATCTATTGGGCTCACATGTCACCCTCTTCTGGCCACATCTGTGCATTGGCATTCGGACAGTCGCTGTCTTAGTGGGAAGTACTGGTCGGCCCACTTTAGCTCAGGACGTGAGGTTTATGTTTCTTCCTGTTCGGTTGTCGCGTCAGTGCAAGGCACCTAGACACACCTGCCCAGAGGGAAAATACAACCTCTCCCCCGTTCCGCATACGGCCGTGGTCACACCTATCGGTGGACTTTGTTACGGATCTTCCTCCGTCACAAGGTAACCTTTCCATGATCCTGGTGGGTTGTGGATCGGTTTCCCTAAATCCTGCCGTCTCTCATTCCTATGCCCGTCTCCCTACTGCCCTACAGATGTATGAGGCCCTGTTTACACATGTCTTCCGGCACTACGGGGGTACTCTCAGAGGATAAGTGTCGTCTGGGTTTCCCAGTTTACATCAAAGGGTCTGGAAGGCGTTCATGGAACGTCTGGGGGTCTCGGTCAGCCTGACCTCGGGGTTTGCCCGAGATAATGGGCAGGTGGAGAGAGAGTATCCAGGACGTGAGGTGTTCTGAGGTCATATTGCCAGGACCGGCAGAGGGATTGGTCAGTTTACATCCCCTGGGCAGAGATGGCGCAGTGGTCTAAGGCACGCATCGTCACTCAGCTCAATGCCACTAGAGATTCGGTTTGAATCCAGGCTCTGTCATGCAGCCGGCCGCGAGAGACCCACGGGCCGCGCACAATTGGTCCCAGGGTAGGGGAGGATGTTGGTAGAGCATGGCTTTTTCTCGTATCCAGGGTTGTGGGTTCGATTCCCACAGGGGGGCCAGTATAAAAATAAAACAATTATGTATGCATCACTAACTGTAAGTCGCTCTGGATAAGAGCGTCTATTACAAATGTAATCATGAAAAATGAGATGGCACAAATTCCTCCGCCACTCCTCCACTGACCTGTCTCCCTTTTTATGTGTACTAGGTTTACCAGCCGGTCTTGGCACCATGGCATCAGAGCCAGATCGAGGCTCCTGCCATGGATGAATGGTTTCGAGCCAAGGCTCGGAGGAGACATGGAACGCTGCCCATGTACGTCTGCAGCGGGCCATCAGTGGCAAAGAAGGTGAGAGTGCCGACCACCACCAGCGGTGAGGCCCCGGTGTATGCACGGGGGAAGGAGGTCAGCCTCCCGACCGAAACTGCTGCCCTTCGCCTGCCCTGCCGGGAAGCTGGGTCGGTGGTTTGTGAGAGCCCTTTAAAGTCCTGGAGGTTGAACAAGGTTTGTCATAGGTTACAGCTCCCCTGATTACCGTATTAACCTGGTTCCATGTGTCTCTCCTCAGGCCAGTGGTAGCTGGTCCGCTCAGGAGTCTGAGGTGCAGGAGGTTCCTCCGCCCCCATTGGACATCGAGGGGCCACTGGTTTGATCTTCGGTCCGTTCCATTTCTGGAGATTCGTGGCGTCGGGTGGAGGCCTGCAGTATCTCGTGGAGTGGGAGGGGTACGGTCCGGAGGAACGGAGCTGGGTTCCCAGGAGGGACATCCTTGACTCCTCCTTGGTTAAGGGATTTCCATCGTGCCGTCATCCGATTTCGCCCTGCTCCGTCCTCCTCTGGCCGTCCCCGAGGCTGGTGTCAGCGTGCACCAGGGCCCGCGCGTCGAGTGGGCACTGTCACGGTACACAGCCTTGCTCTGGCAGGCTTCAGCGTTCGATCATCACTGCATTACCAGCTGCCACCGATCGATGTTTCGTGTTACACTAGTCTTGTCTTTTATCACCTGTTACCCATTATGCTTATTTGTAGTCCACTACTCATTGCCTCTGTTTTTCCCTCCTGGGTTTGTGCATGATTGTCCGTTGTTTTACGTCGTGTGGTGGAGCTGTTGTTCTGCTCTTCCCCTAAGTGGAGGGTTTGTTATGGTTTACTTTTGTTTAGTAAATCCATTCATTTTCTCAGTTCTGTGTCCTACGCTCTGATTCCGTTTCACCACTTCACCCAGACGCTGAAAATCGCCCAGTGTAAGTCATATTGACAAAGTTGTTGTGAAAATGGGGAGGGGTATGTCTGTTATAAAAAAATATGTTCTGCGTTTTTTCACAAAAATCAACTGGACTACTTGTTCAGGGTCTGGTCCCCATCCCATCTTGATTGCTGATAATATGGTCAGAGTGCAGCAGAGACCTTCAGAAAAGCTGCATCTGGCTCAAAACAGAACAGCACGCAACTACTGCACATAAAGAACACATCAACATGCGTATGGTCTTTTTCCTAGTTGAGGGTTGACGAGAGATTAACTTTTGCTTCCAGATTGTCTGCATAATCAAAATAACATTAAGTTCAGACACCCACCCAGACATGCCACCAGGGTCCTTACAGTCCCCAAGTCCAAAATGAATTACCGGAACACACAGTTTTATACAGAGCCATGGGGATTTCATGGAGACTCCTTCCATCTCCAATTACTCAAGAAAACCAAAATTACTTTAAAAACAGATTAAAAACAACTAATGGAACAGCACACTAACACAACTAACACACACACACACACTCTAACACACACACACACACACACACTCCAACACACACACACACACACACACACACACTCTAACACACACACTCCTACATACACTCTAACACACACACACTAACACACACACACACAC
>NC_059199.1:8565564-8709091 GCF_020615455.1 Coregonus clupeaformis | reverse complement strand
CCGTGTTCCCCTCAAGCCCGGGCAACCCAGTGGCGAAGTCCAGGGCCAGATCCGACCATGGTCGCGGGGGGTGGGGGGGGGGTGAAGTAGTCCAGAGCTGGGATTGGTACTCTTATTCTGCGCACACACTGACAGGCAGCAACAAAACCCCGAGTATCCTCGGCCATGGCAGCCACACGTCTCGCGAAGAACCGCCATTGTCGAGCCACGCCAGGGTGACAAGCCATCTTGCTGGCGTGGACCATTTGAGGACAGCAGGGCACTCCGACTCAGGCACAACAACCACCGGGTGACCGTTACGGGACGCCTGAGTCAGGCCCGCCAGCACCTCCTCCTCAATCTTCCACATACTCTCCCGGCGCAGTTCCGGGGATTGTCTCGGTCTTGACCCCTCTCCTCCGTCTTGACATCCGGACAAGCTCCCCTTCGTTCTTATCTCGGACGTCGGGCAATTGATCGTCCGAAAAAACAACGCCCCCTGGCCTGGCGGGTGTTTAGCCATTGCCTAAGCAAGATTCTTGTGGTCAGTCCAACAATGGTTTGCTCGCCCCCCTCCAACCAGTGGCGCCACTCCCTCCAAGCCAAGTTTCACCGCAAAGCTCGTTACCCACATTAATTCCTCTCCCGCCAGTTAGGCGCAGGGATGATTTCTGTCCTACATCGCTCCGACGGGATGGCGCCAACTCCCACATCCGCCGCGTCCACTTCAGCGGCGAGACTGACGGCCGTGTCGGTTGTCGGTCTTGGTGAATCCTCTTCCAATCCCGAAGCGCTCGATCCCTCGGATTCCCTTGAAGTCCTGATACTGAAGTCAGGCAGTTAGCGGGGCCCGCTTAATCCCGGATGAATCTGTAGAAGTTCTCAAAATCTCTGACTGCAATCTCTACGGCTGGCCCATTCCAACCGCTCCTAACCTTCTCTGTCCATCCTAATCTCTCCCCTGAGATGATGCCCGAGGATGTCGTGTGGGCGTGAGCTCTTCCCTTCCCGGACAGGCGATTCTCCAACAATCGCTGCAACCTGCCGACATGCTGGACTGGTGAGGTTCCTTCGAAATCAGAATGTCATCCCAGGTAAGCAAACACAAAGGGACCGATCATATCTCTCGGGCTCGTTCACCATACTCTGAATACCTGGAGCATTGGTCAGTCAAACGGCATCACCTGATACTTCCCATCGGTGTTCTCGCCTCTCTGATCCGGACCGTGATCGCATTGCTAGGTCTAGTTAGTGAACACCGTAGCACCCTGTAAGGTCAAGGCAAACTCATCAAGGGGCAGGGGATACTTGTTTCTTGACCGTGATTCATTCAACCCCCATAATCAATACGGTCGAAGAGGGCCATCCTTCTTACCCACAAAAAAATCCTCCCCCAGGTGATGAGAGCGGCGAGCAGACCCACTGGGACTCCTTGATGTAGGTCTCCACGCCTCACTTCAGGTCGGGAGATACTGTATAACCTTCCCTTGGGGTAGACGCTCCAGGGACCAGGTTGATGGCACAATCATATGGTCGGTGGGGGGGGGAGTACACCTTCTGCTTACTGAAACTTCCCCCAAATCGTATATTCTCGGACCAGGGACAAATCTGGGGGTTTAGCCTCAATCACCTGACTGGGAACCGAATGGGGGCAGGCAGTCTTGGACAGTTAGCATACAATCAAGGCTCCACCTTTCGTTACCTTGCCCGTCACCCAATCGAGTGGGATTGTGTTCCTTCCGCCGGGGTATCCAAGGACCAGAGGAACATGGGAAGGCGGCAGAATAAGATGAAATCATCTCAGAATGATTCACAACCATCTTAACCGGTTCGTCCTCCTCTATCCGTGCCAACTTCCTTCGTGGTCCTTCAATGCTTCCTTCTCGAAAGCCCCAGCTGTTCCACCAACTTCGGCATCAAAAAGCTTCCATCGGCACCTGAATCGATTTAGCGCTAACTCTGATTCCTGTTCACAGGGTAGCCGGCGTCACAGAGGTACTGAGAGGTTAAACTGGCTCGCTAAAAGTCCTCCCAACTTTACTGAGCCGGCAGTTTGTCGACCGCCCCGGAACATAGATGTAATGTCCCGAGCTACCACAGTGAGGCAGCGTTGGTCTGGCGTCTATGTTGGCCCTCCTCCTTGGTTACCTCCCCCACTTGCATGGGTTCCAGAATCGGAGACCTCTCCACTAATCCATTGTGGTGGAGAATGATCGGCGTGTTCTGGTCCACCACCCGACCCGACTGGGAACTGAGAAGCTGATCGATTGGGCGACCCCATTGCTTCTCCCTCTTCGCTCTCGACTCATTATCCACCCGAATAGACAAGGCTACCAAGCTGTCCAGTCACTAGGCTCCGGATAGAGATCAACTCATCCTTCAGCTGCTCCACAGACCCTGTAAAGGCCGCTTGCAGAGAGCTCCTCGTTCCACCCACTCTCCACAGCCACGTCTTGAACTTCATCCTCGGCCCTCGCTGCGGGTTCCTTGGTGAAGCGAAAACAGGCGCCTAGCTGCGTCCCTCCCTCGGACGGAATGTCGACTTCCTCATCTCGCCGTGACCCTGTTGGCCATGCAGGTTTGTCGTTCCCAGGCTGACCCACTCTCGACCACGCAGCAACGCAATCACAAAGGCTATCCTACCTTGTCTGTGGCCTAAGAGTAGGGCTGTAGATCGAACACTAATCCACACTGCATAAGGAGGGGGCGCCATCTTCCCAGCTCCCCCTCATATCTATCCGTCGTCGGAACCTCGGAGCTCACGGAAGGACACAGCTCCCGAAGCGGCAGGCGAGATGGGTAAACCGGTAGTGATCCTCCACCGGAAACTTGCGTTGGTTCTGACCTCCGTCAACCTAAAATAACTACACCGATCTTGTGTACGTCTATATGCCCAACATCTTCTCCTGATGGGTAATGGCATGGCGAAGCAGAGTCCATCCGCTGGGTTCATTACTGGCCGGATCGTTCTGTCACTTTACTACGCCCAGAACCCAGAAGCAGACCAGGACAAGGTACTTAGAGAAAAAGGTGAGTGTTTATTAATTGACTCCCGAGTGAGGCTGAATAATCCAGGGACAGAGCGGGTGGCGTGGATGGGTTGTTGGGGGTGCAGTGGTAGGTCCAGACCTGGCTCGGCGGCCGCCGAGGCCATCGGCAGAGGTTGGAGTGAAGGTTCGGGTGAGAGACTGCAGACAGAACAAAGCGGAGGTGAGTACACAGCAAATCAACAGGTGCAAAACAACAAAACTACGCTAGAACTCAGGGCTGATACGCTGACAAACATACTGTTCATGGCTACGCGATCCGGCAGGAACTGGATGTTAGGCCAGAGCCTAAGAAGGGTGATGATCAGGACCAGGTGTGCAGATTGCTGATGGGATGCAGGTCGCGGAAAACGCGCTCCCGGAGCGTTCCCGGACCCTCGGGAACTGGATTCAACAACCTATCACCAGCCGACCCGACTCAGACAGCCGGGATGGTTATATTGTGTGTTGTTGTTAACGCCTGTCTGTGCTGTGTTTCGTTTCTTGTTTTCTGTTTTGTGTTTTACGCATTTTTCGTAATGCTCGCCTCTGTGTTTTTCGGGGCAGTTTGTTTACCGTTTCCTTGTTGGATTATTTGAGTAAACTCTGTTGGACTAGCCTCGTGTCCTCGCCTGCTTCCACACTCACCTCACCTCTTGACAAACACACCATCATGATCGCAGGAGCAGTGGCGGCACCCGGTTGCTGAGAGCAGTTACCTATCAAACATCTTGTTCCAGCAACTTGAGGCCGCCCTTGGCGGTGTCCAAAAATGAGTCGCTTGGTGACGGTGCCCACCCATCACCCACGATCCCATCACCAGCACCAGTCCTCCTCTCTCAGCACCGGAACCCAGTGGCATTCGGCTCTGTCCCGGGGCTATGCCGGTTCTGCAGCCGGTTCGGGTTTCCTCCTGCAGATAAACTATACCTCTATTCCACCCACCCCTCGGATACCGTCCCCCCCTCATCTCCTGTCTATCGTACGTTGGAATGGGCCAACGCCGAATGGAGAGATAGACGCCTACCATCACCTACTGATTCTCCCGCCGCTTCCGGGCAGTCTTCGATCACCCACCTGAGGGGAAGGCGGCGGGGCGCGTCTGTTCTACCTCCGACAGGAAAGAGGGGGCGCACAGGAGATTCGCACTTGTTCGGTTGCTGCGGATGCGGATGGAATGAGAGGCCCTCATCGGCCAGTATCGGTGTAGCCTGCGAGGGCGTTCGTCGTGAGCTGGCCTGCAGGGACACCAACCTATGCTTCGACCAGCTGGTGGACATCTCCATCAGGCTTGACACCCTGCTGGCCGCCCGCGGGCGTCCCGTGAGTGGGTCGTCCATTCCATCCTCCAGCACCTCTGAGCCAATTCCTATGGAGCTCGGGGGTGCTGGCGCTAGAGAGAGGAGGAGGGAGAACCCGAGGAGGGCCAATCCCTGCACCAACTGTGGCCGTGGAGGACACACCGCGACCAGGTGCTGGGGAGGGTCTTCTGAGAGAGGGGACAACAGGTCACGCACTGGGGAGTCATTTCAGGTGAGTAGGCGCCCCCACTTACCCAGAGCTCTCTGTTGGTCACATGAGCATTCCTGTGCGTTTTCCACAGGTGGCACCTCATTCCCAGCATAAGGCGCTAGTAGATTCAGGCGCAGCTGGGAACTTTATTGATCGGGCATTTTGTGCTAGGTTAGGAATTCCCCTTCGGCCGGTAGAGTTCCATTCCCTGTCCATGCGTTAGACAGCCGGCCGTTGGGGTCGGGTCCTAATCAGGGATGTCACGGCACCGCTGACGATGACTACGCGGGGTCATGAGGAAATCATTCAGTTCTATCTGATTGACTCTCCCTGCGTACCCAGTGGTGTTGGGGCTTCCCTGGTTAACACCCACGATCCTACCATAGCGTGGCAACAGAGGGCTCTTATGGAGTGGTCTGCCCAGTGTGTAGGGAGATGTCTAGGTGTTTCCATAGGGGCGACCTCGGTAGAGAGTCGAACCAAGTGCCCGCACTGCGCATTCCCCCAGTATGAGGATTTAGCACTAGCGTTTAGCAAATCGAGAGCAGCACGGCTACCTCCTCATAGACAGGTGGACTGTGCGATAAATCTCCAGACCGGAGCAGCTTTTCCCAGGAGTCGTGTGTATCCCCTGTCTCAAGAGGAGACTGCGGCTATGGAGACTTACATAGCCGAGTCCTTCACAGGATACACTACGGCCCTCTACTTCTCCGGTTTCCTCGAGTTTCTTCTTTGTGAAGAAGAAGGACGGGGGATTGCGCCCGTGTATTGATTACCGTAGTCTCAATCAGATCACAGTAAAATACAGTTACCCACTTCCACTGATTGCGACGATGACGGAGTCATTCGCGAGGCGTTTCTTCCAAAGTTGGATCTCAGGAGCGCGTACAATTTAGTGCGCATTAAGGGGGGATGAATGGAAAACAGCATTTCAGCACCACCTCGGGTCATTACAGTATCTCGTCATGCCGTATGGGTTAATGAATGCTCCTTCAGTCTTCCAATCCTTTGTTGATGAGATTTTCCGGGACATGCATGGGCAGGGTGTAGTGGTGTACATTGACGACATTCTAGTGTATTCTTCTACACGAGCCGAGCATGTAGCCCAGGTGCGCCCGAGTATTGAGACGACTGTTGGAGCATGACTTGTATGTCAAGGCAGAGAAATGCCTGTTCTTCCAGGAGTCCGTCTCCTTTTTGGGTTATCGGTTGTCCGCGTCTGGCGTGGAGATAGAGGTAGATCGGGTATCAGCTGTGCGTAATTGGCAAACTCCAACCACCGTAAAAGAGGTGCAGCGGTTCTTGGGTTTTGCTAATTACTACCGGAGGTTTATCCGGGGGTTTTTGGACAGGTTGCAGTTCCCATTACGTCCCTGCAAAAGGGGGTCCGGTGCGCTTGCGGTGGTCAGCTGAGGCGGACAGGGCATTTGTCAAGCTGAAGAACCTGTTCGCCTCGGCCCCGGTGCTGGCACATCCGGATCCCTCTTTGCCTTTCCAAGTAGAGGTAGACGCGTCCGAGACCGGTATTGGGGCAGTCCTGTCACAACGGTCCGGCACGCCACCTAAGCTCCGCCCCTGTGCGTTCTACTCCAAGAAGCTCAGCTCGGCGGAGCGCAATTACTGACGTTGGGGACAGGGGAGCTGTTAGCTGTAGTCCAGGCCCTAAAGGTGTGGAGGCATTGGCTTGAGGGGGCTCAACACCCTTTTCTCATTCTGACTGATCACCGCAACCTGGAGTACATCCGGGCAGCTAGGAGATTGAACCCTCGTCAGGCTAGGTGGAACATGTTCCTAACCCGGTTTGTGTTTAAGATCACATACATCCCTGGGTCCCAGAACGGTAAGGCAGACGCACTGTCCCGACAGTATGACACGGAGGAGAGGTCCATTGAGCCTACTTCCATACTGCCGAAGTCTTGTCTGGTGGCTCCGGTAGTATGGGAGGTCGATGCGAAATCGAGCGGGCGCTGCGTACCGACCCTACTCCCCGGGAGTGTCCTGTGGGCGACGTCACGTTCCGCTCGAGGTTCGTGATCGGCTTATTTCGTGGGCTCATACATCACCCCCTCCTCTGGACATCCTGGTATTGGTGGGACGGTGCACTGCCTTAGCGTGAAATACTGGTGGCCAACGTTAGCCAGGGATGTGAGGGTTTATGTCTCCTCCTGCTCGGTGTGTGCCCAGTGTAAGGCACCTAGACATTTGCCCAGGGGTAAGTTACATCCTCTGCCCGTTCCACAACGACCATGGTCCCACCTATCTGTAGATTTTGTGACCGATCTACCCCCTTCCCAGGGTAATACTACCATTTTGGTCGTTGTGGATCGGTTTTCTAAGGCCTGTCGTCTCCTCCCACTGCCGGGTCTCCCTACTGCCCTACAGACCGCCGAGGCCCTCTTTACCCACGTGTTCCCGGCACTATGGGGTCCCCGAGGATATTGTGTCCGACCGAGGTCCCCAGTTCACCTCCAGAGTCTGGGGGGGCTTTCATGGAACGCCTGGGGGTCTCGGGTTAGCCTTACCTCGGGGTACCACCCAGAGAGCAATGGGCAGGTTGAAGCGTGTTAACCAGGATGTGGGTAGGTTTTTGAGGTCCTATTGCCGGGACCGGCCGGAGGAGTGGTCGAGTATATCCCCTGGGCAGAGATGGCCCGGAACTCTCTCCGCCACTCCTCCACCGGATTAACACCTTTCCAGTGTATTTTAGGGTATCAGCCGGTCCCGGCACCGTGGCACGAGAGCCAGACCGAGGCCCCCTGCGGTGGGCGGAGTGGATTCGGCGCTCAGAAGAGACGTGGGCGCTGCCCATGTCCATCTGCAGCGTGCCATCCGTCAACAGAAGGCGGCGCCGATCGCCACCGCAGTGAGGCCGGTGTACGCACCGGGAGATCGAGTCTGGCTCTCGACTCGAAACCTGCCCCTCCGCCTGCCCTGCCGGAAGCTGGGTCGGCGGTTTGTGGGGGCCCTTCAAAGTCCTGAGAAGATTGAACGAGGTGTGTTACAGATTACAACTGCCTATTGAGTACAAAAATATTAACCCCTCGTTCCATGTGTCTCTTCTCAGGCCGGTGGTAGCTGGTCCACTCCAAGAGGAGGAGATAGGAGAGACCCCTCCACCCCCTTTGGACATCGAGGGGGCACCGGCGTACAGGGTCCGGACTATATTGGACTCGGCGCCGGAGGAGTGGTCTCCAGTATCTCGTGGAGTGGGAGGTACGGTCCGGAGGAACGGTCCTGGGTGCCCAGGAGGGACATCCTCGATCCATCCCTCCTGACTGAGTTCCACCGTGGGCATCCCACGCGCCCGGTCGCGTCCTCCTGGCCGTCCCCGAGGCCGGGGTCGGTGCGGCTGGAGCCGCGCGTCAAGGGGGGTACTGTCACGGATTCTGCCGAGGCTGCTCCTCCTCCTTGTACGAGCAGGCGTCGGCGGTCGCCGTCCCGGAGTACTAGCTGCCACCGATCTTTGTTCTGTGTGTGATTGCTTTTGTCTGTCTGTCACACCTGTGTCCAATTGTTTATTGATCACCTGTCCTATAAGTTCTGTCTGTTTGCTTAGTAGGATTGTGTGTTGTTGTTCGCCTGTCGTAGTGCTGCGTGTTTCGTTTCTTGTTTTCTGTTTTAGTGTTTTACGCATTTTGCGTAATGCTCGCCTCTGTGTTTTTCGAGGCAGTTTGTTTACCGTTTCCTTGTTGGATTATTTGAGTAAACTCTGTTGGACTGAGCCTCGGTGTCCTGCGCCTGACTTCCACCCCACATACACCTCACCTCTTGACACAAGTATTTGATACACTGCCGATTTTGCAGGTTTTCCTACTTACAAAGCATGTAGAGGTCTGTAATTTTTATCATAGGTACACTTCAACTGTGAGAGACGGAATCTAAAACAAAAATCCAGAAAATCACATTGTATGATTTTTAAGTAATTAATTTCCATTTTATTGCATGACATAAGTATTTGATCACCTACCAACCAGTAAGAATTCCTGCTCTCACAGACCTGTTAGTTTTTCTTTAAGAAGCCCTCCTGTTCTCCACTCATTACCTGTATTAACTGCACCTGTTTGAACTCGTTACCTGTATAAAATACACTTGCCACACACTCAATCAAACAGACTCCAACCTCTCCACAATGGACAAGACCAGAGAGCTGTGTAAGGACATCAGGGATAAAATTGTAGACCTGCACAAGGCTGGGATGGGCTACAGGACAATAGGCAAGCAGCTTGGTGAGAAGGCAACAACTGTTGGCGCAATTATTAGAAAATGGAAGAAGTTCAAGATGACGGTCAATCACCCTCGGTCTGGGGCTCCATGAGGAAGGTGAGGGATCAGTCCAGAACTACACGGCAGGACCTGGTCAATGACCTGAAGAGAGCTGGGACCACAGTCTCAAAGAAAACCATTAGTAACACACTACGCCGTCATGGATTAAAATCCTGCAGCGCACGCAAGGTCCCCCTGCTCAAGCCAGCGCATGTCCAGGCCCGTCTGAAGTTTGCCAATGACCATCTGGATGATCCAGAGGAGGAATGGGAGAAGGTCATGTGTTCTGATGAGACAAAAATAGAGCTTTTTGGTCTAAACTCCACTCGCCGTGTTTGGAGGAAGAAGAAGGATGAGTACAACCCCAAGAACACCATCCCAACCGTGAAGCATGGAGGTGGAAACATCATTCTTTGGGGATGCTTTTCTACAAAGGGCACAGGACGCCTGCACCGTATTGAGGGGAGGATGGATGGGGCCATGTATCGCGAGATCTTGGCCAACAACCTCCTTCCCTCAGTAAGAGCATTGAAGATGGGTCGTGGCTGGGTCTTCCAGCATGACAACAACCCAAAAAACACAGCCAGGGCAACTAAGAAGTGGCTCCGTAAGAAGCATCTCAAGGTCCTGGAGTGGCCTAGCCAGTCTCCAGACCTGAACCCAATAGAAAATCTTTGGAGGGAGCTGAAAGTCCGTATTGCCCAGCGACAGCCCCGATACCTGAAGGATCTGGAGAAGGTCTGTATGGAGTAGTGGGCCATAATCCCTGCTGCAGTGTGTGCAAACCTGGTCAAAACCTACAGGAAACATATGATCTCTGTAATTGCAAACAAAGGTTTCTGTACCAAATATTAAGTTCTGCTTTTCTGATGTATCAAATACTTATGTCATGCAATAAAATGCAAATTAATGACTTAAAAATCATACAATGTGATTTTCGTCTCTCACAGTTGAAGTGTACCTATGATCAAAATTACAGACCTCTACATGCTTTGTAAGTAGGAAAATCTGCAAAATCAGCAGTGTATCAAATACTTATTCTCCCCACTGTATACTAAATAATATATGTGTGAAATTTGTTTTGATTTAGCATGGACCATTATCATGCACCTGTCTCGGAACAGGGGCAGCGGGATAACATACATGTCATCTATGCACTTCAATAGCGAATGGAGGACGCTTTTACTGTGGTTCAGTTTCATGCCAGCCAGGTAGGCTATACTCCTGTTGTAAAGATAAGCAATGTGCTTAATATTAGGAAAGTTGAGCAATAAATATAGTAGGCCTAGCCTATAGAAAGATGATGGGATCCTCATATTTTTAATAGAGGCCATTACTCTGTTTTCTCGCGCAATTGCATAGCCTATAGAAATGTTGCACAACATGAGCTCATGGGCTCTCATGAAGTGTTTGATTAGATTTTCGATTACATTTGCATTGATGTCAGAGTGATTAGAGGGACAATAGAGTGCTGAGTACCAGGCAATTTTAGTAGGCTACAAATGACCATCAGCAGCGTCAGAGCTTGGAGAAGCCTAAATACTGTGACTAAACGGTCACGTGGAATTTGACTGCCTTCATGACTCGTAACCGCCTGTGTGGCGGTAATACCGTCACTGCAACAGCCCTAGGTCCGCCTATGGTAAATTCAATTGATTGGACATGATTTGGAAAGGCACACACCTGTCTATATAAGGTCCCACAGTTGACAGTGAATGTCAGAGCAACAACAACCAAGCCATGAGGTGTTGTGTCGAGCACAGATCTGGGGAAGGGTACCAAAAAATGTCTGCTGCATTGAAGGTCCCCAAGAACACAGTGGCCTCCATCCACCAAGACTCTTCCTAGAGCTGGCTGCCCAGCCAAACTGAGCAATTGGGGGAGAAGGGCCTTGGTCAGGGAGATGACCAAGAACCCGATGGGCTCCAGACATCCTCTGAGATGGGAGAACCTTCCAGAAGGACAACCATCTCTGCAGCACTCCACCAATCAGGCCTTTATGGTAGAGTGGCCAGACGGAAGCCACTCCTCAGTAAAAGGCACGACAGCCCGCTTGGTGTTTGCCAAAAGGCACCTAAAAACTCTCAGACCATGAGAAAGAAGATTCTCTGGTCTGATGAAACCAAGATTGAACTCTTTGGCCTGAATGCCAAGCGTGACATCTGGAGGAAAACTGGCACCATCCCTACTGTGAAGCATGGTGGTGGCAGCATCATGCTGTGTGGATGTTTTTCAGCGGCAGGGACTGGGAGACTAGTCAGGATCGAGGCAAAGATGAACGGAGCAAAGTACAGAGAGATATTCATGAAAACTATGGGTAATTTTCTAGTACATATGTTATGAAATGATGAGGGCAAAACAGAATAAACATGATTAACACTTTGTAATGCAGATGCATGCCTGGATAGTGACTATAGTCAACACATTGTGTAACTGTCCTTTAACGTATGTATGTATATTATTTTTTTGGGAAAGTGTCCTAGTCACGCCACCAATATAATGAGATAAGAGGCAAAGGCCATGCCTAGTGAGACGACACATGTACTTTGAAAGTAAATAGTGCGTGGCACTTGGACTTTGGAAGCTAATGGTGTCGTAGCACTGAAAGATGTTCATCATTTACATAAAGAGGAGTAACTATGTACGTTGTATAAGCATGACTATGCATGTTGTGTAAGCATTAAACTGTATAAAAGGAGAGCTCCGACTCAGGTCTCCATGGACCAGCTCGGCTTTGTTACTTTGTAATAAAGTCTATTCTGAATTCACAAGCTCCGGTTTCTGAGAGATATTATTGAACAAATGTTTCTACCTGTAATGATGTCATTTCATAGTGTTGTGTGAGCCAGGTTAGAGTTAGTAGATAAGTGGCTTGGTGCCACAGAGTCTGCATTCCTTATGTTCAAAGGAGATTACTGATGTTGATCTTAGAATGAGTAATGGAAAGGATATATGACTTGGGGGTAAAGAGTAATAACATCAGAGAAGGGAGTGCCCAATGATGGGTACCAGATGTTCGTGAAGAAAGTTGTAACAGAGTGCATATAAGCTGAGGGATCTCTTTTTTATGGAGTTCGGAAGATGGCAGAGGCAGGGCTATGACCTTCTTCTGTTATAACGAACCATGGTACCATATTAAATATCTGATATGAACTCCCCATCAAAAGTGTCTAAGTATATCATTACATTCTTAATTACTTGATACCCGAGAAACTCATCATAACACTACCACATAAATGGCGAGCTTGCCAGGAGTGACAAACAGGGCCCAGAGACGGTGAACACCTGTGACTGTGGACGGCTTGGACGAACTACACAAGCAAGTGGCCACTAAAAAGGTAAGCAAAGTTCTTGCTTAATAGTATAACGTTTGTGTGGTTCGTTCCGGGGCCCGGCCTCAGCTGCAGGACACCAAGTAGGTCTCTCCAAATTTACGAACTAGAAAAACAGAAACTGGGAGCTTTTGAATTAAAAAATGCATGCAAAATAATAAATAAATAAAAAGCCTAGAGGGTTGCAATACATAGAAAAAGCCTAAGTAGGAGTAGATCTGCTCTGACCGAGCAGGTGGGTGGTTTGCTTGAGCGGCTATGGTTCATTCGGTTGTGGTCAAGTTGGATGTTTCATCTGTCTCATTCAGGTTGCTCATCTGATCAGCTTGATCAATCCGTTTGATTCGATTGTTTTGTCTGACTCGTTTTGTACAAGACTGGTTTTATTGGACCTGCTTGAGTTTGCAAAAGCAACTCTTTCATCTTGGTCAACTGGTCTGACTCAATTCGTGCATTCAATTCATCGAGGTCACTCGGTTGTTCATCTGAGTCATTTGTTCAATTCGTCTTATTAATTTGTTCGTCCTGCTGGTCATTCTGTCTGATTCATTTCAGCACGAGCGGCTGCCAATCAGTTTGGGAAATCAAAAAATAAATAAGAAGTCCTGCGAATACCGCTCTAGTGTGTCGAGGAAGTGTTTCACTAGAGGGCTGCATAGGTAGGCAAAAAGTCCTGCGAATACCGCTCTAGTGTGTTGAGGAAGTGTATCACTAAGAGGGCTGCATAGGTAGGCAAAAAGTCCTACGGATACCGCTCTGAGTGTGTCATGGAAGTGTATCACTGAGAAAAACTGAAAAATATGAGGCGCAATGTCCAATCTTAATAAAAGGTACCCAGGCACATTGTGTTCCGTGGGGATCACAGGACCTGGAAGGTTTTGCCCGCCTGCCAGATTTGCATGATGGGGCAGGAAAATGGATAAGGATATTTGAGGAACAAACCATGGGGAAACTGCTGGCTGTGGAAAATCTAAAGGAACTGTTGGCAAGGGCGGTAGGAGTGGCAAAGATGGAGGATATACTGGGGAACAGTGACCTGAGGAGGGAAGTGAGAGACACGCCAGGAGACGGGATGGACTTTGACTCACACCGCCCTGAAGTCTGGCGAGCACTGAGACTGGAATACCCAGCAAGAATTGATCCCAAGTCACAAAAAGGGGGAGTGCTGGGGGAAACAGAGAATCCAGCTGCCTATCTACACGAACAGCTGAAATTATGGAGACTGGAAACAGAACGAGACCCAGAGGGGGACCCACTGATGACAACTTTGTTCCGAAACTCAGTGATAGAGGCCATGCCCCAGCTGGTGAAAAGCAGGCTGGAGGATGTGGTAGGACTAACCTCAAAATCACACAAGGAATTCTGTGACCATGTGATACATGCAGTAGAAAAACACAGGAAGGATGAACAAAGACTCACGGAACAGGGGAGAGACATTCAAAGAAAGTTGACTCAACTCCAGCTGGAAGAACTGACAAACAAAGGGAAGAAGAAAATCCAGGCTCCAGTAACAGCACCTGTGCCTGAGACAAGAATGGTGGCTGCAGTCTCCTCCGGAGGGCCACAACTGCTTCCTGCGCCACAGGCCCAAGTGCAACCTACACCACCAGTAGTGAATGTGTATGCACAACAACCCCAGCAATGGAATAATAACAACAGATAACAAAAACCTCTGCAAAACAATCAGAGAGGAGGAAACCGGGGCCCACAGGGGCCACCAGGGATCTGCTGGGGATGACAACAGCTGGGGCATACCAGGCGAAACTGCCCCACAAACCCCTGGCAACAACAGGTGAACAGAAACCAAAGTAACTGGAAACAAACTGGTGGTTGGCAACAAAATCAAAAACTATTCCAAGGTCCTGTGAACCATGGGCAGGGCCCAATCAGGGGAATTAGGGGTGCCCAGAGAGTCCTACAGGGGAGGGTCAGTTTCCAGTGCTAACTACGCGAGCTGATCAGGAACCTATGCTGCAGGTTCAAATAGAAAATAGAGGCACACCCAGTCAAAACTGTTCGCTGCTCTGGCACCCCAATGGTGGAACAAGCTCCCTCACGACGCCAGGACAGCGGAGTCACTCACCACCTTCCGGAGACATTTGAAACCCCACCTCTTTAAGGAATACCTGGGATAGGATAAAGTAATCCTTCTACCCCCCCTTACCCCAACCCAAACCCCAACCCCCCCCAAAAAAAAAAAAAAAAACATTGTAAAGTGGTGATCCCACTGGCTATAAGGTGAATGCACCTATTTGTAAGTCGCTCTGGATAAGAGCGTCTGCTAAATGACATAAATGTAAATGTAAATGATAGATACTGGAGCCACTTACACTTGTGTAAGTCCAAATTATGCCTCTCACCTCCCCATGTCTGGCAAATACGCCAAAACTGTAGGATTTTCGGGACAAACACAGTTAATTCCAATGACAGCTCCAGTTCACTTGACAGCTGACGACAAATCCGCAACCCTCCCTATACTAGTATCAGAACACACCCTGTCAACTTATTAGGAAGAGATGCTCTATGCAAAATGGGTATACAAATTCGGTGTTCCTCTGAAGGGGTGATTATAGATAATGTAGGGTTAAACTTGCAAATGGTAATGACACAGGGCACAGCAAATGTATATTGGTTAGGGGGCATTGAGACAGAGGTAGATAAGACATTCAAGAAATGGGGTAGGTTTATTCAGGCTCAGATACCAGAAGCAGATAGAGCAAAATCAGAATATCATTGCACAATGCAATATGATCCCTATCGTGATAATCTTTTGGAACAGCTATGGTTGTTAAACGCAAACGGGAAATCAGTACCAATTACAGTGAGGGGAAAAAGTATTTGATCCCCTGCTGATTTTGTACGTTTGCCCACTGAAAGAAATGATCAGTCTATAATTTTAATGGTAGGTTTATTTGAACAGTGAGAGACAGAATAACAACAACAACAAAAACGCATGTCAAAAATGTTATAAATTGATTTGCATTTTAATGAGGGAAATAAGTATTTGACCCCTCTGCAAAACATGACTTAGTACTTGGTGGTAAAACCCTTGTTGGAAATTACAGAGGTCAGACGTTTCTTGTAGTTGGCCACCAGGTTTGCACACATCTCAGGAGGGATTTTGTCCTACTCCTCTTTGCAGATCTTCTCCAAGTCATTAAGGTTTCGAGGCTGACGTTTGGCAACTCGAACCTTCAGCTCCCTCCACAGATTTTCTATGTGACCTTAATGTGCTTCTTCTTGAGCCACTCCTTTGTTGCTTTGGTCGTGTGTTTTGGGTCATTGTCATGCTGGAATACCCCTGGCTGAGGGTAGGTGGTTCTCACCCAAGACGATGGACGATGGCCCCGTCCATTGTCCCTTTGATGCAGTGAAGTTGTCCTGTCCCCTTAGCAGAAAAACACCCCCAAAGCATAATGTTTCCACCTCCATGTTTGACGGTGGGGATGGTGTTCTTGGGGTCATAGGCAGCATTCCTCCTCCTCCAAACACGGCGAGTTGAGTTGATGCCAAAGAGCTCGATTTTGGTCTCATCTGACCACAACACTTTCACCCAGTTCTCCTCTGAATCATTCAGATGTTCATTGGCAAACTTCAGACGGCCTTGTATATGTGCTTTCTTGAGCAGGGGGACCATGCGGGCGCTGCAGGATTTCAGTCCTTCACGGCGTAGTATGTTACCAATTGTTTTCTTGGTGACTATGGTACCAGCTGCCTTGAGATCATTGACAAGATCCTCCTGTGTAGTTCTGGGCTGATTCCTCACCATTCTCATGATCATTGCAACTCCACGAGGTGAGATCTTGCATGGAGCCCCAGGCCGAGGGAGATTGACAGTTATTTTGTGTTTCTTCCATTTGCGAATAATCGCACCAACTGTTGTCACCTTCTCACCAAGCTGCTTGGCGATGGTCTTGTAGCCCATTCCAGCCTTGTGTAGGTCTACAATCTTGTCCCTGACATCCTTGGAGAGCTCTTTGGTCTTGGCCATGGTGGAGAGTTTGGAATCTGATTGATTGATTGCTTCTGTGGACAGGTGTCTTTTATACAGGTAACAAACTGAGATTAGGAGCACTCCCTTTAAGAGTGTGCTCCTAATCCCAGCTTGTTACCTGCATAAAAGACACCTGGGAGCCAGAAATCTTTCTGATTGAAAGGGGGTCAAATACTTATTTCCCTCATTAAAATGCAAATCAATTTATAACATTTTTGACATGCGTTTTTCTGGATTTTTTGTTGATGTTATTCTGTCTCTCACTGTTCAAATAAACCTACCATTAAAATTATAGACTGATCATTTATTTGTAAGTGGGCAAACGTACAAAATCAGCAGGGGATCAAATAGTTTTTTCCCTCACTGTATGTCCCAGTACATAATTATAGGAAAACAGGGAGCGGCAATGGAAGTAACAGACAGGAACAGCTCAGACTTTTTGGCAAAATGGTATAATGTTTCCGATGCTGCCCCATACATTACTTTACTAGTAAATAAGGGAATGGATGCTAAAGATCTGGGCCTAGTGATGAAACGAGCAAAAACAAGTCAATGGGACAAAACAGACAACACGTTGATTTATCACTCAAAAGATAGAGCTCTCATTAAAATATTGACCACCACAGTAATGACTGGAGACCCAATATGCCATTTAATAATATGCCATTTAATAATATGCCATTTAGCAGACGCTTTTATCCAAAGCGACTTACCGTCATGTGTGCATACATTTTTACGTATGGGTGGTCCCGGGGATCGAACCCACTACCCTGGCGTTACAAGCGCCATGCTCTACCAATTGAGCTACAGAGGACCACAAAGGGAGGTAGAAGTTACAGCCAAACAGTTAATACAGCTAGGGGAAGCAACATAACCAGAGAACCAGCAAAAACTGGAAAAGGAGAGAAACATACCGGATGGGGTATGGTCACAACATGATACAGATGTTGGATTGGTAAAATCAGCAAGTCCTGTAAGATAAAACCAGATCCTAAGCCCACTTGGATGGCTCAATATCATATGAAACCTGAGGCAGAAGAGGGTATTAACATGACAATCGAGGGACTAATAAAAGCAGGAGTGCTGATAGAAACACAAAGTTATTGCAACACACCTCTGTTGCCGGTTCTTATAGCAGATGGGAAGAAGTGGAGGCTAGTCCATGATTTAAGGGCCGTAAATGACATAGTACAGGACTGACCTGCTGAAGTTCCAAATCCTCACACGCTGCTGACCAATGTTCCCCCGGAATCCAAGTACTTTACAGTAATTGATCTATGTGGAGCATTTTTTAGTGTGCCCCTGGCGGGAGATTGCAGGCATTTGTTTGCATTTACGAACAAAGGAAAACAATACACACATACCCGCATGCCACAGGGGTTTAAGCACTCTCCTCGTGTTTAATCAGGTGCTAAGAGCAGACCTGGAAGATCTAATCCTTGAAGGAACATTGATTCAGTATGTAGATGATCTGTTGATCTGTGCCTCCTCCTTGGAACAATGCCATGCTGACTCTATGAAGGTCTTAAAGCAATTGGCAGAAGGAGGACACAAGGTGTCAAAAACAAACTCCAGTACTGCCAATCCCAAGTTGAATACCTAGGACGAACAATAGCGCATGGAACAAAGGCAATAGCACCAAGACAACTAGAAGCGATTAGCAAAGCGCCGCTTCCTCAAACAGTGGCCCAGATGATGACATTCTTAGGAATGACTGGATTTAGCTCGGACTGGATAGAGGAGTATGCGGTTAAAACAGCTCCTCTGTGAGAAATTATGAAGGAAGCAGGACAACTAGACCTTAGAGCGAGTCTTGAATGGAACAGTGATGCCGTAATTGCATTTGAAACAATGAAAAAAGAGATGCAGTCCGCACCGCACCGTGGCGGCGGTACTTATGCAAGAAACATGCAGTGGAAGACATAAACAGCCCATTGCGTATTATAGTACTAAATTGGACTCTGTCACTTACCACGGCCTACATTCTAGGAAAAAGACAGACAGTTAACATCTATACTGATTTGGCATATGCACATGGGGTATGCCACCAAAATCCTACAATGTGATTTTCTGGATTTTCTTTCCTCATTTTGTCTGTCATAGTTGACGTGTACCTATGATGAAAATTACAGGCCTCTCTCATCTTTTTAAGTGGGAGAACTTGCACAATTGGTGGCTGTCTAAATACTTTTTCCCCCCACTGTACCAGTCCCAGAAGGACCATTTCGACACCTAGTCATGGATTACGTGGATATGATAAAAAAGGTGAACGGCAAAAGATACATGCTAGTGATAATAGATAGATTTAGCAGATGGGTAGAGGCGGTACCATCAGCAGATCTAGGATCAGGGACAGTAATCACATTTCTAACCAGAGAAGTAATACCCAGATTTGGGATACTGACAGAAATCAGCTCAGACAATGGATCAGCATTTATTCAGAAAACGGTGACGCAAGCACTACAGCAGTTAAAGATTAAGCAAAGACTGGGATGTGTATATCACCCACAGTCGCAAGGGATGGTTGAGAGAATAAATGGAACCCTCAAGGCTAAATTGAATAAAATCTGTACCAGTGCAAAGCTTAACTGGGTGGATGCACTGGCACTTGCTTTAATGACCTATCGCATGCAAACTAACAGAAATATGCACCTAACCCTGCATGAAATGCTTACGGGTCGACCCATGCCAGTGCCAGTTCTGATAGGGCCCTACAAAGGACCCTCATTGGAACAATTAGAGGTGGAGCTTAAAGCATATGTAAGACAACTAACTGCTATACATAACGTTATTTATCTCCAAGAAAAAAGGTGAGAACCGGAACCCAGACCAGAGGAGCCAGGACCAGTGATACCAGGAGACCAAGTCTACATCCGAAAGTGGAACGAGCCCAGTAGAGATGGACCATACACGGTGATTCGAGCAACACCCACGGTGATACAGGTGGAAGGAAGTACAACGTGGTACCATCTGAACCACTGCACCAGGGTCCCAAAGTGAACTGACCTGCCACCGGCGAGCCATGAGGAAGCTGAGGATATTGAGGCACCAGGCTGGGTCCAAGAAGAATTAGAAGAAGCAAGTACGAGCCTCAGCACAAACATCGAAGGCCAGCAGGCACTCCTTCCTGAAAATCCGGAGAGTCAGGGGATGGGGCCTGATGACGTGGGGAATACTGCTAATGGGATACCTGTTATGGCAGGTGCCCCAAGCACAGGCAATGACCCAGGCAATGGAGGGACAACAGGATATAGAGGGGAAAGTGACTTCCCTACCATCGAAGAAGGTGGCTTCCCCACCATTGACTTCTCTGACCTCTTAGGTCCCCCTAACGGAAATTGGAGAACAGAACAACTGAAAAGCTGTGGAATGGCTCTAACACTAATAGCAGTTAACCTAGGAAAGATGGTAGTAGGTCTGCCCACAACTATACAAGAGTAACAATATGCATTTATGAGTGTAAATTCCACTGCTGATGTGTTGATTGAATGGGTACGACGGAGTATTTGGTTTGGTGATGTTGAATGTATGATTTGAAGCGTGTGTGGTTTAAATAGCAGGACTCTTGTAGCTCGGTTGGTGGAGAATGGTGCTTGCAACGCCAGGGTTGTGTGTTCGATTCCCAAGGGGGGCTAGTATAAGTATAAAAAATGTATGGGCTCACTAATTGTGGGTCGCTCGGGATAGGAGCGTCTGCTAAATGACTAAAATGTAAAAATGTTAACGGGTATGGAGAGAAGAGTGCGTGGTAGAATTTTTTTTGGGGCATTGAATAAGGTTTTGCTAGATTAAACGAGTGAGAATGGTGGAATATGTCTATAAATAAATTGGATCGTGATAAATGGATGATTTCAATATATGATGGTAAACTACAGCAAGTGTTTGGTGTTACTTGTAGCCTACTTAGAAAGGATAGTTGACTAGATCTCATTCATTCTGATAATGGCGGAGTGATGGTTTCATTGTGTGGCTATGATCTTAGTTGATTACAGGGAAATTGAATGTAGTTTAGGACGCACAGAAAAGCGAATATCTTATATTCATGGGAGGTGAAGCAAGGGAACTAAGACAATTATAGAAATATATATTTAAAAAAAAACTAGGGATAATGTAGCTTTGTTAGAAGTATTATGGACATACTATCGTTATAAATAAACTGAACATACATGACGTTACTAGAGCAATTTAGGATGGTTAATGTTGTTACGTTAGTTTTTAAACCCTATGATAGAGGTTAATGTAGAACGCTGTTTGAGATTTTGTTATTTGGTCTGCTAGTAAAAAATGGAAGAGTTTCCATGTTTTTGTCTGCAGGTGTTAGCAACTGGGTATCGCTGAAACGTTACAGCGCTGTAAGGGACATAATGGGTTAAGTTATGTGTACAAGGATCAGTGGTTGCTGTGGAGTAGGAAGTCATAGGGGGTTGAATGTTATCGGTGTGAAATGGCTAGCTAGTTAGCGTTGAGAGCTAGTACGTCACTTGCTCTATGAACTGGAAGTAGTTGCTTTGCAAGGATTGCGGATTTGTATGGTGTTTCGATGGTGAATGTTGTCGATATGTGTAGAGGGTACCTGGTTCAAACCCAGAGAGGGATAGAAAGCAAAACTTTTACATTGAAGATATTAACATAGATTAATAGGTGACTTGATAAACATTTTGTGAAAGGGATTGTCTCACCGACACAATAGTATAACATAGTAATTAAAGTTGCATAGCTTTGAATTTGATGTTTTATTTGTTTTGACTATAACTTCACAGTAATTTGTCATCTATTGAGGTACCGTTCTAAGGAAAGTTAGCTGTAGAGTATGATAGATATTATTGAGGGTTTAAAAAGTAAGTAAGTTAATTGGATGATGAGACAGGTTGACTTGATGTTGAATTGGATTGTTTAATAGAAGTAATTATTTATATTTAGGTGAATGAGAATATGTTATTAGGTAGTATTGCTTTGTGGAGACGATTTACTAATGAAGAACATGTCTAGATAGTTGAATAAGGAACGATATTTGATATCTTATTATTACATTATATAGTTTGTTTAAACAGCGGTGAGTTATGACGACGGTTCAATACTTCTGATAACGATAATCTGTTTATAGTACGTTGAACGATGGGAGATAGTTGTTGCTGTTGGCCTGATGGATTAAGTAGACATCTTTTTGTGGGTTTTGGATTATGAAACAATAGGTTTATATTTTAAAACATCAATGCAACAGTTTGCGATGATTAAATTACTAGAAAGGGGTTATAGGTTTATAGTAGAAGGTGTATTTAACTTAATAAATGTGGTATTATCCAGTGTCTTGTGAGGGGGCGTTTTTTTTCTCCAGGATTGATGGAAGTCTCCTATAGCATTATGATAAGGGGAGAGTAGGAGACAACGTAGCGAACAATTTTTAAATAGATGCTGGGGATAAAATATCAAGTCTTAAACAAAGTAAGTGATGGTATTGGCTAATGAATGAAATGACATTTACAGGGGTGACAGGAACAATGGCAAAGGACATGGATTTTCTTTTGTTGTTGATTATGTAAAAGATAATGGATCATTTGATATTGGATAATAAGGAGCAGATTTGGGGTTTAATAATGATTGTGATAATTAAAGAGGATATGATCTGAAGGGTAATCAATTAAACATAATCATTGTATACTTGAAGAAATTGGAGTGGTTTTAATATTGTGAAAAGTTTTATATAATCTTTTTATGGAGTAGTTATGAGGAATTAGTTTGATACAAATGATTATTGATGAGATAGGACTGTGGATATATGTAGCAGGTTTTGTGTGTAATTACTATCTTTGGATTGTTGATGATATGTTAACGACATGTATACTTTATATTCCAGGAGAAAGAGGATTTCTTTATCTCATTGGAATATTGCCCAGGGCTAGGGTGGACTAGTTAGTAAAATTAAGTAGTCTTATTTTTAGGTTGTCATAGGGAGATACCAAATTATATAAGGCCTGGCCATGTTTTTTTGTTTGTTTTTGTTTTCCAAATGGGTTTTTCATATAAAACACAACACAACACAACACACCTAGTATGATGTTTATAAAGGGTTGTTATTTTGAGTGTTAGGAGTTTCAACAGGTCAAAGGTGATATGTCTTAAAGGAGCACACACAGTGCATTTTATAAAGTTTTTATTTTTTGACTGAGTTTTCGGTATACATTATTTCTTATGACAATAACTGGCATGAGGATTTAATGTACATTTGGGATACACAACATTTATGAAATGTTTTCAATATTGGTAATGATTAGTATACTATGGGATGGAACATTTCATCTGTCATGGCTTTATAGTGTGTCTTGATCACCCGCACTGTAAATCCTAGAGGCATGCTGAATTGGGGGGTTAGTTATGATAAGGATAATTGTGAAGAAGATTATAATTTGGTAATAATATGATTCGAACCATAAAATAACTAAAGAGAGAGGGAGCTATCGTAAATGAGGGATACCTGTTGCTAGTTAATTGTACTAATCTTGGATTACTTTACGGAATAGAGGTAAGTAAAGGTATTATCAAATGTTGTCATTTTAATTTCATTTTATTATGATTTAATAAACAATGTTGGTGTTTTGTTTTTGAAAGCATGAATCACGTTGTGACTCATGTGTTCAAAAAAAAGGGGGGTAGTATGGATGGTATGAGGATTTATTGGTACATTTGCGTATTGTATTAAGTATATGAGCAGTAGTAAGTAATATGTTATGGGTTAGATTAAATGTTTTAAGGGAAAATGTATTTGTGGTATAAGGCAGAATTTAGAGGAGGCCTTTCTATGAGATGAGTGGACTGCAACAAGCTGAAAGTATGTGCACTTCCTAATCTAAAAGGCTTATCAGGAATGATAAGAAGAAAGGATGAAGTAGCATGCTGTGTCTCAACTAACAATGTTATGAAGATTTCTTTCGAAAAGGTGAAGGCTTGTCTGCCAGACCTACCAGGAGAATCTGGACATTTTCTGCGACTTGGAGACTATGTGGTGGTAAAGGATTAAGGAAGTCAGAGATGGACAACACCCAAGTGGGAGGTTAGTAATAGGTGTTGATGGCTACCTTGATGGAGGGGCAAGTAAGAGAGAGAGAGTCCTAGATCTATATGTACCATTGCAGGACGTCTTTAACGCAGAGGAGGAAGATGGCACCGCTTCGGCGGAGCATTGTTTTGTTTTGTTTGTGTGTTTTTGGAAGCAGGGAATGTTGGTACGCTGATAGAAGGACACAATCCACAGAGAGATGGTGATAAATGGAGAAGGACTCTGCATGATCAAATAACTAGTGAAGGAAGAAGGTTCATGCATCATCACACAGTCTACACCAACGGAGGTATGGATAGAGGGGAGATTGAACAGGTATCAGGTCAACCACTGCAACAGATGGCTACGAGGAAACTGATGATTAGAGATGAGGATACTGTTGATGACAATTATCAGGTGATGGAGGACGATGTTTGAGGAATGATACTGATGAGATGTGGGTTATGGCTGATTACCTCAGTGGAGGAACAGAGCTATAGACCTCCAATAATTTCAAAAATTTCCAGATTTTTCAGGAATCAACTGGCTGTCATTCCATTCGGTTATATGTATTTAAAAGGTTTATCTAATAGAAATTGGGAAGTATATTAGGAATTGGTATTAGGAATAATTGTTAAAGCATAATAATTTGTCATATGGTGAATGTTTATATGGAGTTATTGGTTTAGAAATGAAATCAATTAAACTGTTGTGTTTTTGTCTTCTAGTGAGGTAAATACAGATGGTATCTTGATGCATAATAAGGGATAATTTGGCATAGAATGGTGTGTACCTATATATAAATAAAAGTAACAAATTATGAACCGGCTGAAGATGAATATCAGAGACGTTGAAGACGTTTTTGTAAAAAACCACTTCTACATGCAACTGGTCTACAACAACCAATCGAAGATATCAAAGGAATTTTTTTTCTCATGTTTTTATATCGAAGGAGTGGGAAAGGAGTTCACCATTGAGTGAGAATGGAGAAAGATCTGTTCAAATGCAACATTTCTCATGTTGTTGGTATAATGGTTGGCAAATGGAAATGACATTGAGGTTGTGGAGTTGGTGGTGAATCGAATGAGACATTGTATTTGTCACATTGTCATGGGCAAGTCATTTTGAACCATGAAGCTGTCTGAAGAACATAATGAAGAGACGCCAGAAGATTTAAGTGCCGGGAGGAATAAAGGGGTTGCTTGTTGATAATAAAATTTGATTTATCTAAATTTGATAATTTGGGTAGTAGGTACTGTATATACACTGCTAAATTAATAGTATTAGTAATGCATTGAGATAATGATCTGTATTTATTATCAGGATGAGGAAAGTCATAATTGAATTATGAATGTTTATAATGTATGATAATATAAGTATACATTCTGAAAGTTGTAATGGAAGTTAAGGTAAGGATTGTGAATGAAATCATGAATATGTTGATTAATTGGGTTAAAGTATTAACATATTAGTAATGACATAGATTTGAAATATTGGGTGATATTGATATGGATGTTTAGAGTGGTAAATATTTATGTTGATAGGCAAGTACTTAATTGGTTATTACATTGGGGTTATGATATTTTCATATGATCTGAATTTGGTTGAATTATTAAAGCAGGAATAGTTTAGGGATGTAATGATTTAACAGGGAGTGAAAATATAGTGTTATAATGTGTATGTCATGTTAGGAATAATAGGAGAACAAAGTCGGTGTTGAAAATTGTATATTTTAACAATCATGGGTTTTTAAGAATTGGGTCTCAGATGTTAATCATTAGAATGTGTAATTGATAATCACATAGCAGTGGATGCTATTATAGTAAGATTAGGAGGATATGGTAATTTGAATGCTGTTGAAATCTTTTCAAAGTTGTTTTAGTGGTAATTCCATAGGAACATGGATGGCAAGCATTCTAGGTCATCTAGTGGCCATAGTAATTATTGTAGCAATATTTATGGGGTGTTGTTTTCATATTTTTTTGTTGCTGAAATCACTCTTGCTCCAAACCACAGTAAAACAAATGACTGTACAGACAATTGTTAATAATTCACCCAAACAAATATACCCCATCCCGGGAGCTCCAGGACAGTATGTTAACGAATATGGAAAGCCCTGTAATATTAAAGGAGGACCACTGGACGGCCCGTTTGGGAATCCTGCATGTCTGTATGGTGTTGTCCCTGGGGGTGGATGGGCCTGTCATGGTTGCAAAACTCAACAGTAACAACTGGGGGTTAGCTCAGAAGGAAACTTCCCGGACCTAAACCCAGTACCTGACTGGGCTCATCGGCCTCATCGTGATGGGTCAGATAATGAGGAAGATACATTGTTCTGAATATATTCTTATAAAATGAAATCACAAATAGGAATAAGTATATGCACATGCTTACAGTCATCTTATGTTAACTTTTGTTGGTTGGGACTTAGTAAGTCCCAAAGGGGGTAATATATGGGTACATTTCTAGTACATATGTTATGAAATGATAAGGGCAAAACAGATTAAACATGATTGACACTTTGTAATCCAGATGCATGCCTGGATAGTGACTATAGTCAACACATTGTGTAACTGTCCTTTAACGTATGTATATTATTTTTTGGGAAAGTGTCCTAGTCATACCACCAATATAATAAGATAAGAGGCAAAGGCCCTGCCTAGAGAGATGACACGTGGACTTTGAAAGTAAATAGTGCGTGGCACTTGGACTTTGGAAGTTAATGGTGGCATGGCACTGAAAGATGTTAATCATTTACATAAAGAGGAGTAACTATGTACGTTGTATAAGCATGACTATGAATGTTGTGTAAGCAAGAAACTGTATAAAAGGAGAGCTCCGAGTCAGGGCAGGCAGTTGCTCCATGGACCAGCTCGGCTTTGTTACTTTGTAATAAAATCTATTCTAAATTCACAAGCTCCTGTTTCTGAGAGATACTATTGAACTAATATTTCTACCACAAAACCTGCTCAGAGCGCTCAGGACCTCAGACTGGGGCGAAGGTTCACCTTCCAACAGGACAACGACCCTAAGCACACAGCCAAGACAATGGAGGAGTGGCTTCTGGACAAGTCTCTGAATGTCTTTCAGTGGCCCAGCCTGAGCCCGGACTTGAAACCGATCAAACATCTCTGGAGAGACCTGAAAATAGCTGTGCAGCAATGCTCCCCCTCCAACCTGACAAAATAATGGAAGAAACTCCCCAAATACAGGTGTGCCAAGCTTGTAGCGTCATACCCAAGAACACTCGATGCTGTGATCAATGCCAAAGGTGCTTCAACAAAGTACTGAGTAAAGGGTCTGAATACTTTCAGTTTTTTTCTTTTTATAAATTAGAAAAAAATTCTAACAATCTGTTTTTGCTTTGTCATTATGGGGTATTGTGTATAGATTGATGCGGTGAAAAAAACAATTTAATCAATTTTTGAATAAGGCTGTAACATAACAAAAAGTCAAGCGGTCTGAATACTTTCCGAAGGCACTGTATAAATGTGAAGCATCCAGTTGGAGTTTCTACTTACTACCTATTCTGCCCTCGCAAAAGACTCCCCTTCTTAAGCTTAGCGGATAGATAAACTTGGTACAGCAACTGTAGTGTTGAAGGATAATTTATTGCCACCGCTTCATAGGTACAGTAATAGTGACTGAAATGAGTAAAACTGAACTATAGAAAGAAAATAACAATGAGTATAACTTATTGTATGCTAGCTGATTACTAGGCTTAATTCTCAATAATAACACAGCATGTATCTGTATACATGTTCATAAACACAGAAAATAATTCCCCAAAACATGACAAGATCATGCACTGAACAGATATCCATGTGGCTATCAAGAAGATTCATAAATCTCAATAAAACGATCATCAGTACAAAATATCATCATGAATTGAATGCCAAATATGTTATGATTAATTTTACTTACAGACAACGCTTCTACAAAATGATAGCAAGAAGGATGGAGTTTGATAACATCTGCAGCTCCACAGTGTAACTTTCACCATTTTGGAACTAAACAATTCTTCTTCTACAGGATTTAGCATATTAAACAAACAGCACACATCAACCCAGGACAGTTGCCCCAAGTGGTCAACAATGGAATTACTTAATATCATAAAGGAACTCAAACCCAACTACAGGGGCCAGAACACTACCAAATATGGTGATGAGAGGAAGCCCAGTGGCTGGCAGTGGGAGAAGATGGAGCGAGATGGATTTTAGACTACATTCTGCAAATTTTCTCATCGATGGAACATTTGATCTCCATACAGTTTTCTTTTTCCCAAACTAAAATCTGTAACAGAGTGGACTGCGTTTTGTAGACTTTACCCTTTCCCAAAGTTTCAAAAAATTGCATTGTTTAGAAGGAGTGCTAGGGCGAATTGAGTTACTGCACACGCGCACTTCACAGAATAGGCGTTCCCTTCTTCTTCTTCTTCTTCTTCTTCTTCTTCTTCTTCTTCTTCTTCGGGATTGAGTTGGCGGATCATCGAAAGCTAATTTCCTGCATTTCTACACAATCCAATATGACCCCTGGCCTTTCTAGTTGTCTCTATTTAGAACAATAAAAAATAAGCAAAAATGCCCCCAGTCATCAAGCTAAGTAAGAGATCATTGTTGAATATGTTTAAGTGATTGATAAGACTGAACTAGATCAAAGGTAATTCAATAATCAATATTGTGTTGCACCTTTAACTAATAGCCTAACAAATCTAACAACTCTTAAAACAATGAAGTACAAAGACTTTTGATTGTCTTTATTAAGACATCCTCTATATTACATTTCAGCCAGACCGCCCAGCCAACCCAAGCCACCTGCACGCCCGACCCCCACCAGTCTAGTCAATACCTCAACTCTCTCCCAAAACAATGTTTAATTTTTTTATTCCAAAGGGAAAGGTTTGGAAACAAAAGTAAAACAAATATATATATATAAAAAAACACACATACAACTACACATATACATTAACACACCGAAACAGCACATCCTCCATATAATGAATCTCATAGGCCTAATAGTATTGTAGAGCTCTTTTGACATGCACACAATATAGCTGGGTCACCCTGCAGCGCCCCAACCCAACACACCCCACTCAGCTTTAGGATCTTAGTGAAACATTCATTATTGGATTTGGGTGTGTAATGCCAAGGCCAGAGTGACAGCCCACAGGATGGTAGGCCACCAGGGCTAGGACTGAGCAGCCCAGCAGTTAGGGATTGCCTAAATAGGTATTTCCCCTGACGTGGGCATGTTTTCAATACAGACTCCTTTTGTCGTACTGTATTCCATATAAACCTTATGAAAGTTGCACAGTATACCCTTAATCTTGTAATAAATCAAATCTAGTGATACATAACTTGACATTTCTGCCATCCATTGTGACATTGTGGGAGGTTAACCAACCTTCCAATTAATGACAATCCATTTCTTAGACACTTGGTTAGACAGTTTTGTTTGATAACAGTCTCCAGTATCAACATTTACAAGCAAACAAAAACAGGGAAAAGGGAGAATCTGTAGACATGCTGAGATAAAAGACATACTCTGCCAGATTTCCAGCCAGCCTTCACAAGACCATAACATATGCAAATATGTCCCCTTTTGTGTTTTACACCTCCAGCAGAAGAATGACATTTCTGAGTGCATGTTATTCAGTTACACTGGCATATAGTACGTTCTATGGATGGTCTTAAACTGCAGTAATTTATGTCTGAGATTATATGAACATGACTGGGCATTCAAACATACAGTATTTGTATCCATTCATCATCGTCAATAGCTTCTACCAGGTCTTCCTCTGATTTTTGTTTGACATGCTTTGTGTCATTGGGAAAAGCCTCTATCAACCCTTGTTACAGCTTGGAAATCAACTATGGAGGTTTGTCAGACTGCCTTAAAATAGTTTCAATCTTTGAAGCATCTGGGTTGCCCAGTGTTTGCTGCATAGAGAATAAAGTGTTGTATCTGTAAATATTCACCTCAGCTCTGTCACAGACTGGTCTTCCCTGGCTGCCTGACCTTGTCACCATCTGATCCTCCTAGGACGTGGCATGACAAATAAATACCTTGGTGTACATTTATACATTATATTATCCAAGAATAGAATCAATGGTTCAATAATTGAAATGGCCATTATTCCCAGATCCCAGACTGTAGCTTTAAGCTTAAGCTGCTGTCTTGTAGCTACTGTAGGTCGACCCATCAACTCAAGATGGAACTTCGTATCATTCACTGATATTGTAAATTCACTGATATTGTTAATATACAGTATAACATCTGCATTGCTTGCGGTTTGGGGTTTAGGCTGGGTTTCTTTATAAGCACTATGTGACATCTGCTGATGTAAAAAGGGTTTTATAAATAAATTTGATTGACAGACTTTTATACTGCAAAGCTCCGTAGACTGGTCTTCCCTGGCTGTCTGACCCTACTGGGACACCTGTCACCATCTGACCCTGCTAAGACATGATGATCATAGTGTTGTGTGCTGATGGTGCATGATGACAGGAATTAGCTAGGGAAAACTGACAAATCAATAACATTACATTGCTATGCTGACTCTACTAAAAACTCACATTGCACTAAGAAAATGTCAAAATGATCATTCCTCAATCGTTGGGCCGCTGGTTTCATCGTTTGATTCAGGTCTAGTGTAAATGAGGCAGAAAGAATACCTACTTTTGGTCAGCTCTCTTTCTCTCTAATGGTACATAAACTGGCTAAGTTAATTTACTTCTGTTGAAACGGGACAAAAAGGCTACAAAACAGTTGCATACAAACAACAGCTGTTAGATAGTAATAATAGCCACCTCATATCGCTATCTGACATAAAGCTACAGGCTAGAGCTGAACTGGCTGTGGTAGCTACTAGCTAGCTAAATCATTCACCTCAGTCAAGAGGGGATGAAACATTAGCTAACGTTACATGTCAGTTACACTACTAGCTCAGCACTGGGTATAAACACACACACTTTTTTTTCTGTTAAGTTAAACAGTTACCTTGCCAGCTACATCAGTCAACTAAAGAGTAGCCAGTTTCTGCTCTGCTTGTTTTTACAACTCGGAGTAAGAGCGCAACACATACAGACTGACAGCAGCTGCCTCTGTTCAACTCTCCCGTGCTGGTCCAGCCAGCCTTTCAGAAGTTTTGCCTTCACACAGCCTGTCCGCCCGCTCTGTGGTGTCGGCACGGTCCTAAATACAGCCGGCTAAAAACTCCAAACAGCCTACCCGACCGCTCTAAGGAGTCGGCATGGTCCTAAAGCACACTGATGCAGTTTTTGGTATTACAGTGCAATTATAAAACTGGGGGGGACAAAAATGCAATTTCATGACCCCCCGTCCCCCCCGTCCCCAGTGAAAGTTGCGCCCCTGCTGGAGTGTGAGATCAGTCACGGCTTACCTATATTAAATTATCTTAATTATTCCTGTTCCTCTGTGAAAGTGAAATAGAGCCCTCCCCTTTCCTCCCTCCACTACACCACCCAAACCCAAACCCCATTCAGCCTCTCTAACCGTTTCACACAATCTATCCCTATCTACGTCATACAGTTCACAAAATATCAACACACGCTCCACCCTTTCCTCCAGTAAACACTCATCACACAGACCTGTTTCATGTCTCCCTATCATCCACAACGAGGCATTCAAACCTGTGTGCCCAAACCGTAGTCTACTCCACACAACTTCCTCTCTCCTACATCCCATACTCCCCACCTCTTCCTTTACTGTCCGGTGCACGCGATAAAATTGCCTCCCTTTACTACTAGCATCCCACTCCCTTTGCCAAAGATTGAGCACTTTTGCCCGGATCAAGGACTTGACTTCCCTGTGGCCCAGCAGGACCTGAATATCTACCCACTCTCTCCTCACAGCACTCTTAGCCACCTGTCTAAGAGTTACCTATCTAACAGAACACAGAGGGTGTTCTTTAATGGAAGCCTTTCCAACATAATCCAGGTAGAATCAGGAATTCCCCAGGGCAGCTGTCTAGGCCCCTTACTTTTTCAATAATTACTAACGACATGCCACTGGGTTTGAGTAAAGCCAGTGTGTCTATGTATGCGGATGACTCAACACTATACACGTCAGCTACTACAGCGACTGAAATGACTGCAACCCTTAACAAAGAGCTGCAGTTAGTTTCAGAATGGTTGGCAAGGAATAGGTTAGTCCTAAATATTGTATTTGGGACAAATCATTCACTAAACCCTAAACCTCAACTAAATCTTGCAATGAATAATGTGGAAATTGAGCAAGTTGATGTGACTAAACTGCTTGGAGTAACCCTGGATTGTAAACTGTCATGGTCAAAAGATATTGATACAACAGTAGCTAAAATGGGGGAAGTCTGTCTTCTTAACAGCACTATCAACAAGGCAGGTCCTACACGCCCTAGTTTTGTCTCACCTGGACTACTGTTCAGTCGTGTGGTCAGGTGCCACAAAGAGCTCAGAACAGGGCAGCACGGCTGGCCCTTGGATGTACACATATAGCTAACATTAATAATATGCATGTCAATCTCTCCTGGCTCAAAGTGGAGGAGAGATTGACTTCATCACTACTTGTATTTGTGAGAGGTATTGACATGTTGAATACACCGAGCTGTCTGTTTGAACTACTGGCACACAGCTCTGACACCCATGCATACCCCACAAGACATGCCACCAGAGGTCTCTTCACAGTCCCCAAGTACAGAACAAACTATGGGAGGTGCACAGTACTACAAAGAGCCATGACTACGTGAAACTCTATTCCACATCAAGTAACTCACGCAAGCAGTAAAATTAGATTACAAAAACTGATAAAAATACACCTTATGGAACAGCAGGGACTATGAAGCAACATAAACACAGTCAAAGACACATACATGCATATACACACACGTACACATGGATTTTGTGTTGTAGATATGTGGTAGCATAGTAGGGGCCTGAGGGCACACACTTAATGTGTTGTGACATCGACCTTCTTATTACCCTCTACACCCACATGGGCGGGAACCCAGCAAAAGCTTACCACCACTCCCATCCTCTCCAATCCCATTAACAGCACCATCATCTCCATAAACAAGTCTCCCCCATCTGACACGCCCATCTTCACACTACTCAACACTGCAGCGGAATCAGAGCAGATCACCACTCGGAGTGGTTTTACCTCCTACACCCATCTCAAACCTATATTCATGGCCATCAACTCAGCCGCATACACTGACACATAATCAGTTAACCGCTTACATACACTCCTAGGAACAAAGGTGCTATCTAGAACATAAAATGGTTTTTCGGCTGTCCCCAAGGGATAACACTTTGAAGAACCCATTGTGATTCCAGTAGAACCCTTTTGGTTCCAGGTAGAACCCCTTTGGATTCCATGCAGAACCCTGCCCACAGAGGGTTCTACATTGAACCCAAAAGTGTTCTACCTGGAACCAAAAAGGGTTCTACCTGGAACCAAAAAGGTGTTCTCCTATGGGGACAGCCAAACCCTTTTTTGTTAGAGTGTACTCTAACATTGAAATCTGGGATATACACCCCTGCCCCCACCCTACCACTGACTGGATCCTTTGAACCATCTGTATATTACCTTAAAAACAAATAACACAGATTATCTATATATCTCTCCACACACCGTCTCATGTCCTCACCCCATTCTCTCCTGCCCTCAATCATGTCCACGTCTACACTTGATTTCGGAAACAGCCACGGTGGAACGTTCCCCAATACAATTGCCGGCCCTATCTCTCTCTCTCCCAGTCCATATTCTACCACTTTCTGCCCGATTGTCCACCCGTACGCCCTCTGCTTACCCACTCCTTGCTCCCAGTATTCCTCAGTTGCCGTGACCGCAGGATGTCCTTTTGAACTCCCTTTCAACCTCGCTCAGTATGCTAATGCAAGTTTGTCTCGCATTATCCTCAGTGGCAGTTCCCCACTATCTACCTGCAATGCCTCAACAGGTGTCGTCCTGAAGGCACCCACATACAATCTCAGGGCCCTTGACTGTATCCTATCCAGGCGCTGTAGTACCGTTTTGGCTGCACCCATAATCCAAAGATGACCTGATCAATGCCTGGTACATATACAACAGTGTTTGTCTATCCGACCCCCAATCATATCCTGCCACTGCCCTCATGAGGTTCAGCACCTTCCTACATGTATACTCAACATGCCTCTTCCACGTAAGCCTCTCATGAAACCACATACCTAAATACTTAAACTCAGACAACCTACCTATATCCTGACCGTACATTTGCTGCCTAACATCTTTAACCATCCTCCTAGAATACATCATAAAGCAGGACTTGGCCACAGACATCCTAAACCCCCATGTTAGAGACCAATCTTCCACAACGCCCACAGCTTCTTGCATCTTCCTCATCACATATTACACATTCCCACCTCTCTTCCATACAGCTCCATCATTGGCATACAAGGCCACAACCACTCCCTAACCCACCTCCTAAAATATGTCATCTATCATCAGGGTGAACAACACCGGACTAACCACACTTCCCTGAGGAGTACCATTGTCCACTTGAAACCCTGTGACAAATCTGAACCCACCCCCACCCGTATGACTCGATCGAACAGGAAGTCCATAATCCAGTTATACAGACATCCCCCAATGCCCAATACACTCAACTTGATCAACAACCCTTCCCTCCACATGGTATCGTAAGCTTTCTTAATGTCAAAATACACAACACTCATCACCTCTTTTATTGTCAGTGCCTTGGCTATCTCTGTACTAACTGTCACTAGGGCATCCATGGCAGACCTCTCTCTCCTGAACCCACTCTGTGCTACGCTCATCAAACCCCTAACTTCCAAGAGATACATCATCCTACTCACTATCAACTTTTCAATTTTTTCAAATTTACACATGTTGGATGTCAGCGCGATAGGCCTATAACTGCCCAGCCTAGTGGGATCTTTATCTGGTTTTACAAACGGCAACACCACTGCACGTTTCCACCCAGCAGGTATCACCCCATTCTTTATGCATACTTCCCCAGAGTTCATTATGGTCATTAAAATCACCACACCATATTACCTTCCTACCCTTACATGTCCTATCAATCCCTTCTAACTGCGCTAACATGAGAGGTTTGCAGGGGTTATAGAAGTGAACTATTACAATGTTGCCCCTATTCCTACATATTTCTATCCCCACACATTCCTATTCCTGTATCTCCAATACTCTGTACGCCATCCCCTCTTTAACGAACGTAGCACAACCCCCACCCGACCCCTCCACTCCATCACACCGTACCAAACTGAATCCCGGAATCACAAACTCCAGTTGAGGTTTGAGCCATGTCTCTTGGACACACAATACATCTGGCACTACATCCACGTCATATACAAACGCATTAAACTCCTGCCCGTTAGCTATTCAACTTCTAGCGTTCCATTGAATGACTGTAAAAACCATCCTAAATAGGATGTTCCAATCCCTTGGCTGATTCAACATATCATGCATCATTACTCCAGTTGCTTCTGTAATCTTTGGCCGCGCGTACCACCACATCCATACGTGCAGACTTTTTCTTAACCTGATCACTCATATTCATCACACAACACATGAACGCCAAGAAGTCAACCCTGTTCACCACCAACTATTATTTTGTGACCGCACACTGATGGTCACATTTCGTGGAAACCCCAGTTTGTGCTACTCCCTCACCTCCCCCTTCCATCGGAGGCCTCTGCACCAATTTCCTCACAGGTTCTGTACTTTGAACTCTCCATGCTGCTTCAGCATACGTTACCTTTTTTGTGATCTTACAGTATATCTCTGTACCTCCGCTGCCTGCTTCTGTGCTATACAGCCCCCCAACTCAGCACTATGTTCCCAGCCACACTTACAGCACCTTGCCTTGTCCTCCACCCCACACTTGTCATATACATGCGGTCCCCCACACTTCGCACAACGTCTCTGCCTCTTACAGACGCTAGCCACATGTCCCATGCGCTGGCACTTAAAGCACCGAAGCGGCGCTGGCACAAACTCCCTAACATAAAAGCTGATGAATCCTAGATGTACTCGTGTCGGAAGATTCCCTTCAAACTCTAGCAGCACCGTAGTGCTTTCTACTCCACCCTCCCTTTTGTTACTGCTCATTCGCCTCAACCACTTTTCCTCCCGGTCACCTCCTTCTTAAACTCCTCCATGGACACCTCCATCAGTACTCCCGCAATCAGCCCTCTCACTTTCGCCCTACTGCCAGGGATTTGGCATTTCACCCTACCTCCATTTAGAGCCTCCATTTTTAATATCTTGTCCCTCTGAGCTATATTAACCGCAAATATCAATACCTTTCCTTTCCCTACACACCTTCCATCTTTTTACATGTCCTATATCCGATTTGATGGCCTTTGAAAATGTTATCGGAAGTACCATTTTGCTGGTTGGCTAAGAAAAAACACCATTACTTTGTTCTCCTGTACCTCATCTCCCTGCCTGTTTGCTCTTCTAGATTCCCCCCTTCCATCTATGTCCCCATCTGAGGTAAATCCACCCTCATCCCCCTTTATGAACCTTTTCCTATTTTTCTTCCATACAGTCGTGTAGGTAGATTCATCACTAATCCTACTACCTTCATCCATCTCAGACTTACTCCCATCTGAGCTACCTGCCTCAGTCTCAGTACAGCTGTGCAGAGCCGCCTACCAAACGCAACACTGCGTTCACTTTCGAAACCGAGTGTTATGTTCCGTAGGCGTTCCCTAATGGAAATATGCAAATAAATGCTAGAACGATCCAATAGGATCTCACTAGCTCCTGCTTGGCTCTGCCCACCTCCTTGCTTGTTCTGCCCACTATGATTAATTTGCTCCCATTTGAAACGACAGGCTCTGGTCTATCTTATAGCTATGCTCCAGTGCACAGGGCCTGCGAGGTCCGTCATTTCAATAGTTTAGGCATGGGACTCCCTAAAAACATGCCACTTCGATACAGCTACGACCGGAAGTGACTTTTCGTAGCAGGTTAGAGAGCATTTTCGCTAACCCTAACCCTTTTCCTAAACTTAACCTTAACCTAATTCTCCTAACCTACTGCGTAAATTCTGCTAACCTGCTATGAAAAAGTCACTTCCGGTCGTAGTTGTATCGAAGTGGCATGTTTTTAGGGAATCTCGTTTAGGCATAGCTAGTCCAGTAGGCTCCAACAATACAATGAAACAAAACTTTGACTGTATAACAAACGTCTTGTGTGAAAGCGAGAATGTGTTAGGCCTAAAGGTGCAAAATCAGGTGTAGGCTTATTAAATGATAGGTAACAAAAAATGAAGGTTAGGAAACATATGTAGGAAAATGATCAAAAGACTAAGAAATGTATAACACTGAAATAGTCCAACAATCAAAGAAAAGGCCTGTACAGGAATTATTGCCCAAAGACATTAATAGCCTAGGCCAGGGTTCTTCAATTCCGGTCCTGGAGGGCCAAAACACCTCTGTTTTTCATCCTCTCCTTCTAATCAGGGGCTAATTCAGACCTGGGACACCAGGTGAGTGCAATTAACTACTAGGTAGAAATAAAAAACATACGTTTTTTTTCGGCCCTCCAGGACCGGAATTGAAGAACCCTGGCCTAGGCCTACTTGTGACAGGTAGGGTCCACCGGGCACTGACCAGCCTCCACAAAGATGGTTGATAAATTAAGACGTCTTACTCAGGCAGTTTACCACTGGAAAAACATTTCTGGGTTCCTGTCTGTGTAAGTGGGCATTCCTTCTCATGTGAGCATGCCTTGGCTCTGGTCTACTTATTGTCCCCACCCTGCTCTCCCCACTCGCCCCTCCCTGCCCAGAACAAATTAGCAAGTGAGATATCTCGCTCCTGGGGCACCCCCTCTGCAGGGCGACAGCAATAAGTAGGCCATAGTGGCCCCGCTCCGACCCCAAAAAATTAGGGAGTGGGGTGTCTCGCTTTCTCTACCGTCTCTGAGCATTTCCAACACTGGCAAAACCGTATGTATTAGCCTCGAAATTACCAGACTGATATCCATGCAGCGAACATTCAAGCTCGCAAGATCAGGCAGCTTGCGAGGCTGGGTATTTATAGGAACCTCTCCCATGGCCACCTATACCTTGGATTATACTATGACCCTCTAGGCTTATATTTGTTCCCTTTCAAACGGCTGTTTAGGTGAATATCACTCTGCCCCTCCTCTAGGCCAAACGACTAGAATATCTACCCTTCATGTAAATATCCTCTGGTGATGTGGTAGAATTGAGCGGTTTTAGCCAGAGCCTTGCTACAAGGGGTGAAAGATTCCCGAGGGGTCTCATCAATAAGTGTGTGATTTACAGGGTTTACAGGGTGTTTGTGAGCTTTGGAGTAAAAGATGAGTGGGGTCCTTTTCCCATGGCAAACACACTGCAAATACTCTTCATTGTTATTGCCTTTTTACAAAGACGATTGTTATAATGGATTAGGAGATTAGATATGTAACCTGTGATTTTATGAAGATGTTCAGAACCTGGAAGGTTTTGAATAGAGAATCAGATGCACAGTGTGTTTGCAAAGCTGTTTATGCTTCAACATCTGTATGTGTTTCTTCTTATGTGGTTGATTGGCATGGCAGAATTGGGTGGGAGTGGAAATGACAGACAGCTATATAAAAACATAGATGTTACAGTATGTTGTGATAATAAGATATTGTATGAGTATTCTTTTCCTGGGTTCTCTTCCCCTCCATGTTTTCTGCCTATAGGTCTTGCATTTCTCTCTTACCTTAGGAACACCCTCTATTCGGTGTGAAAAGGAGAGCGTCTCTACTATTAACAACATGGAGGATAACACTGAGGCTATCAGTCCCTGTCAGGCTACATCATGTACTGTTCCACAAAACACACTCACTGACCCCTGTGCCAGAGACCATTTCACCTGTCTCCATCCAGTAGGCCTATACTGGTATATTAGTCTCTAGAGTCGAGCCTGTATGCAAACATAAGCAGTTAATCAACAGTGAAAGAATGAGATCGGGTTAGAGACCTCTCACCTCTGTCAGAGCTCTTTGGGAGTCCCCATGGGAACCCTCAGAGCAAGAAGTACCCATAACACACTATATGTACAAAAGTATGCGGACACCCCTTCAAATGAGTGGCTATTTCAGCCACATCCGTTGATGACCGGTGTATAACATTGAGCACACAGTCATGCAATCTCCATAGACAAACATTGGCAGTAGAATGGCCTTACTGAAGAGCTCAGTGACTTTCAATGTGGCACTGTCATAGGATACCACCTTTCCAACAAGTCAGTTTGTAAAATTTCTGCCCTGCTAGAGCTGCCCCGGTCAACTGTAAGTGCCGTTATTGTGAAGTGGAAACGTCTAGGAGCACACCGGCTCAGCCGCGAAGTGGTAGGCCACACAAGCTCACAGAACGGGACCGCCGAGTGCTGAAGCGCGTAAAAATCGTCTGTCCTCGGTTGCAACACTCACTTCCGAGTTCCAAACTGCCTCTGGAAGCAATGCCATGGCCAAGCAGCTGCACACAAGCCTAAGATCTCGATGCGCAATGCCAAGCATTGGCTGGAGTTGTGTCCATTGGACTCTGGAGCAGTGGAAACGTGTCTTCTGGAGTGATTAATCACGATTCACCATCTAGCAGTCCGACGGATGAATCTGGGTTTGGCGGATGCCAGGAGAACGCTACCTGCCACAATGCATAGTGCCAACTGTAAAGTTTGGTGGATGAGGAATAATGGTCTGGGGCTGTTTTTTATGGTTCAAGCTAGGCTCCCTTGTTCCAGTGAAGGGAAATCTTAATGCTACAGCATACAATGACATTCTAGACAATTCTGTGCTTCCAACTTTGTGGCAACAGTTTGGGGAAGGCCCTTTGCTGTTTCAGCATGACAATGCCCCCGTGCACAAAGCGAGGTCCATACAGAAATGGTTTGTTGAGATCGGTGTGGAAGAACTTGACTGGCCTGCACAGATCCCGGACCTCAACCCTATCGAACACCTTTGGGATGAATTGGAACGCCGACTGCGAGCCATGTCTAATCGCCCAACATCAGTGCTCGACCTCACTAATGCTCTTGTGGCTGAATGGAAGCAAGTCCCCGCAGCAATGCTCCAACATCTAGTGGAAAGCCTTCCCAGAAGAGTGGAGGCTGTTATAGCAGAAAAGAGGGGACCAACTCCATATTAATGCCTCAAGATTTTGGAATGAGATACTTTTGGTCATGTAATGTATGTCACAAAATGAAGGGAGGGAGATGGAGGGATGGGAGTTTTATTATTAATTGGAAGAGGAAATTTCATAGGTTTCAGCAAAAGGTATCCATTTCCATCGTCTCATTACCATCAGGCTATTCAGCAGCTTGCTGCAGCTGTTTCTCTGGCCCCATCCTGTTATTCTTCCAGCCACAGAACCTCCACTCCCACCCACCTCAGCCCACCCTCAGGGCTGGAGTCCCTGCTAGACAAGCAGAGAGCTGCTGATGTTGGGTGTTTTTTACCTGGACAGCTCACTCTACCTCCTACCTCACACAGCCAAACGTACAGTACAGGCCCGTAGGTGGGTCTACTCTTCAGCTTTATCCTGGTGCTGAGAAAGCAATCCATCTAGCTCAAAGGGCCTTCTACTGTCTGAATACACTATATAGGAGAGCCCCTTTCCACCTGAGTAGTGCTGACCCTTCCTCTTTTATAAAGCTGACACTGCCTTCTCAGATAGCTGGCTCCATCTCCCAGCCTGTCACCCATTGACGGACACAGTGCGCTGATGGTGACACGTATCCCCTCGTTTAGCCTTCTCCTCTCCACTCGAGTGACGTCCAGGCGTCGGAAGCTGCGGTGTTAATGAAAGAGAAGGCAGCGCCGCCCGCGCCGTACGTCTACTAATCTCCCTGTCCAACATTTTGAGGCTCTCCCCTGCCACCTCCATCTCTCTACCTCATTCCCCTCTGTGTGTATCTATTCTACTGTCATTCAGGCCCCATCTTTTAGCGTCCTCTTGTCTTACGCTCTCTCTCTCTTTCTCTCACCTTCTCCTCTGTCCTCCTGTCTCCTCTTCAACTCCTTTGTCTTTCCCTTGTCTTTCTCTCCCTCTCTCCCTCTCTCCCCCACTTCCCTGTCTTTCTTCGTCCCTCCTGCCCCAAGCTGCAGTGCCTTTATATGTTGAGGCAGGCCTCCACCCTCCGCTCTCCTTTCCTCCCCCTACACTTATTTACTAATGATCTACAATAAACGCTTACTCCCAGCACCAACGCCACCTCCCTCTCACCCCGGCTCTCACCCTGCCTGACCCCCCAAGGTTAGATGAGGGCCTTTAATTGCCCGGTATCAATTAAATGTTGACACCTGAACTCCGAGGGTACAGGCAGGGCAAGTTATCTCCGTCTCCAGGACCCCTCCTCTCCTCTCTTCGGACACAGCCAGCCAGAATACTCTCTCCTCTCTCCATTCCTGACACCACTTTAAATAGGTCCCTGAGGCGGGCAGGCAGACGCGGATTTGGGGACTGGGAGTTAATGCGTTTGTAATGAGAACGGCCATCAACGTGACACAGTAAAGCGTTGATATCAGTCGCTGCGGCAGAGCCCTTGGGTCAGGGTATTTATCAGCTTACCACCCCTCTCTCCTTGGTGGCGGGAGGGTGACCGCCACCCGCCCATTGCTAACACAAAGGCTTTATTGTTTTTCCTCCTTAAGTGGCTGGTACCTGTTTAGCATCCCTCCACAGTGTTGCTCAGACACTACATAATGAGAGAGAGTAATAATAATGTGGTGACAAGTAATTCATATTCTTCCATATATATATCCTAACTCTCTTCCAGTGGGGCATACGTTAAAATATTCCCGCCTTATCCAATATTAATGCCTATTGGGCATATATTTTAATATGTGTTAGACCAAAATGGCTGAAGTGGAGAATAGCAAAGAAGACAGATTACTGACAAAGAAACTGCCTGTTTCATTATTAAAGCAGTCACTGGATAATGATGGAGAGTATAAGGCATGAAAAAGCTTGTGAAATATGAACTGGAGGGCTCTGTAGTCTGATTTCTGCTCTGGCAGTATGCTCAGTAAAGACATCAATGGTTGTGTCTGATGGCTATAAAACACACAGAAAATGGTGTGCATTTCCATGAAATGGTGTCATAAAAAGACCCTATGTATTTACTTATTTAAAACTTGTCACACTGCTGCCCTCAGTCAGAATTTGGTACACTCCCTTTCCCACTCTAATTTGTGGGACCCAGTGGGTATAATTTCCACACTCTCTTTAACTTTAGTCCTTTATATCTTAGCGGTAACTGCTTTTCTCTTATATAATATTTCTGCTTTGGTCTGAATTACTAACTGGAAAATTTTTTTTGGGGGGGGCATTTATGGAACAATTGTTTGGCATTTAGCTATCAATATTTAATGTGAAGATAAACACAGAACTTTATATATATAAATATATTTATACATATTCCCCCCTCTCAATCGCCTTGATTTTGAGGTCAGTTGGATGTGTAAATGTTAGTTATAATAAAGTTATCAATCTTAAAGTTCATTTTCCAGACTGGTATAAATGTTGCATGAGTCTCAGAAGGGCCTATGAAAGAGTAGGGAGTCTTCAGAAAGCACACAGAACTGGGTGGTAATGAAGTTGTTTATCAGTTACAGGGCTGGGAAAGCATGTTCGCTGCAATTAGTAGTGAACTGCCTTTGATATCTGAACCAGTGTGTGTGAGGTATGTGTGTGCGTGCGTCCTTGCGAATCTAACTGTGTGTGTGTGTCTGCGTGCATCTGTGTGGGTCCTTGCAAGTATAGCTGTGTGTGAGGTTGGGATTAAAGGAATCCTAACTCTTGTTGACCCTTGCTGGTGAAGATGTTCTCACACTCATTATTGGAGTTTTTAGAGCACAGGAGTGAAGTGAACGAGGCTGGCTGTTTACTTGCCACCAAAGAGATTTTTTTTAAATCTTTATCAGCAGCGACCCCCCACCACTAGAGAGGAGATGAGTACTGTGCACTCAGTAGGGCATTATAGCTTTTAAAGGGTGTGTGTGCGAATGGGGACATGAAACCAATAACTATCACGACTCAGGAAAATACCCAGATGCAGACAGTTCGAATAATGGACGTTTATTATATAAACAGAGGGCAGGCAAAGGACAGGTCAAGGGCAGGCAGAGGTCTGTAGTCCAGGGCAGAGTCCGTAATGTACAGAGTGGCAGGCAGGCTCATGGTCGGGGCAGGCAGATGTCAGTAATCCAGGGCAGTGTCAAACGGTACAGAACAGCAGGGTCAGGGCAGGCAGAAAGATCAAAACCGGGAAAACTAGAAAATGGGGCTCAAGAAAACAGGAGTATGAAAAACACCCTGGTAGGCTTGACGAGACAAGACGAACCGGCAACAGACAAACAGAGAACAAAGGTATAAATGCACGGGATAATGGGGAAGATGGGCGACACCTGGAGGGGGGTGGATACAAGTACAAAGACAGGTGAAACAGATCTGGGTTTGACAATAACCAGCCTTGCATGTAAAGAATAAATCAGGCATTGAGAAAGCCAATGAGTAAATTAAGACAAAGCAATTTACATTTGTTACTAATAGCTTACAGTTCATAGACGTGTATAATCATCTACATTTACTACAAATGGCATCAAATCAAATCAAATGTTATTTGTCACATGCGCCAAATACAACAAGTGTAGACCTTACAGTGAAATGCTTACTTACAAGCCCTTAACCAACAATGCAGTTTTTAGAAAAATAGTCTGGGTAGCCATTTGATTAGCTGTTCAGGAGTCTTATGGCTTGGGGGTAGAAGCTGTTAAGAAGCCTTTTGGACCTAGACTTGGCGCTCCAGTACTGCTTGCCGTGCGGTAGCAGAGAGAACAGTCTATTACTAGGGTGGCTGGAGTCTTTGACAATTTTTAGGGCCTTCCTCTGACACCGCCTGATATAGAGGTCCTGGATGGCAGGAAGCTTGGCCCCAGTGATGTACTGGGCCGTACGCACTACCCTCTGTAGTGCCTTGCGGTCGGAGGCTGAGCAGTTGCCATACCAGGCAGTGCTGCCCATCTCATACAAGTTACTAAATTAATGGCTATTTGCAGATTTCGTCCTCCGTTGCATTTCAGCACTCCCTCTGTCTTCTTTTCTTTTTTATTTCTCTCTCCCACTGCTTATCATTTGTCATACATATCTCTCCTTCCTCCTTGTGCTGCCTCCATCCTTCCTCTCAAACCCCAGTGCCTCTTTTAGTCAGAGGAAAGAAAGGGAAAAAGAGTGAGAAAAATTAAAGAACCTTCGCCAGGCCCCCTCTCTCATGCAGTGAGCTGGGGCAGTGATGAATACCACGGCTTCCTTATCATCAATCAGACCCCCGTCCGTCCGTCTGTCTGTGGGACAGCAAGGCTTCCAAAATGCCTAAACCCCCCTGGAGGGGATACAGAGGGGCCCAGTCTGGACCCTCAACGCTTCTCGCCAACCCCCCTTCCAGGTCTGCCCTCGGCCCCCCTCCATTCCCCAGTGACAGGGTTCTCGCTCAATTGAGACGCTGCAGGGCCCGCTCCAAGGAGGGCAGAGATTGGGGGAGCTCTGCTCTTTTTAATTTCATCCCCCCCAGTCCGAATGTACTGGTCTGTCTCTAACAAGGCATCTATCTGTCCTTGAGAGAGCACTCTCATCATCAATCAACTTCAGCTGGGCAGACACACAAGGGAAAGAAAGAGAGGGAGAGGGGAGAAAGAGAGGGTGAGGGGAGGTAGAGAGGGAGAGGGGAGGGGTTTGAATGTAGATAGTCCGAAAGGGGATGATGAGGGGAGGGTGGAGGATTTAAAAGAAGAAAGGAGAGGTACAGACAGGGAGGAAACTGGGGATGCAAATGTCATACCTCAGATGGTAGAATTCTCGCTCTGTTCCACTCACACTAAAATGCAGTTCTATTCTATGATCCTGACAATAATACAATGCAACTGACTTTATGAGCTATTGAGAATGAGATACTTTGTGTGTGACACAGGATCGGGCTCTTTTCTCCCTGCTGTCAGTCTCGCCCTTACCACACTCCACTCCCCACACTCTTTCTTCCTCCTCTAACCCAGCTATCCACCTCTCCTCCAGATGCCTGGAATGAGGGGGGATAGACGGAGAGGACTCTTGTTTACATTCTCTCCAGGAAGTCTACCTGCTGCTCTGATAGCAGCCCAGTCTGGTCACCTCTTCATGTGAATTACTCCACCTGTCAGTCAATGCCCTCAACTTTCCCTCTCCATTATTCTCAATACCCCGCTGCTCTGACAGGCAGGGGGAAAATTGACAGTGAAGATGGAAGCTAGCCGCAGTGTGTGTATGCGTGTGGGTGTGTTTGTGTGTGCATGTGTGTGTGTTTTCGCAAGTGAGTCGGCCAGTGTATGTTAATCAGGAGCCATAATGTTATGCCCATGGAAATAAAACAGCCCCTCTTTGACTTTGTAGCAGAGACAGGCTATAACAGAAGAGGTTGTTCTGAATGCAGACTGATGAAAAGCCTGGAAGCCATTTGCAGCTTTCTGTCTGTTTCAACTTCATCACTTTGCATGGCTGTGGGAGAGAGAAAGCGTATGCTTTGCCTATATGTATGCATGTGAGCATGTTTCTCAGATGTCTTGTTGAAGGTCTCAAGCAGATATGACATATCATGGAGTATAATTATTACATATTATGTCTTGAGCACTATTTCAGAGACTGTAAATGAATGTGAACACCCATCCTTTTAGATGATGCTGGCTTTAGAAGAAGTCTTTATTACTGAAGTGTCAGATCTTTCTTTGAAAGCCGAAGAAGACAGAGACTCACAGACACAAGTAAAAAAACACCCGTCTCGGAGTTCCTCAGAAGTAGTGTTTTGGTGCCAAGGCAAATCGTAATGTCCCAGAATCTGTAGCACTTTTGCGAGTTCAAACTGAAGTCACCGTGATTTAATTAATAGCTGAGTAATTAAATTACGCATGTGTTAAAAATAAAATTCCTGCACAATCCTCAGGGCTTGGCACTGTGTGTTTGAACACGACTTCCTCCGCAGAGTGGGGCCCAGATAGAGCGGTCGTCTCGCTGGAGGGAGAGGCAGCGAGCCACCGTTTCACACAGAATCAATGTGTTCGTTTGGGGTTCTTCTGAGGGTCAGGGCCAAAAGAGACAGTTGACTTTTCAAGAAGTTCTGCTGAGGAGTTGAAGCATGGGATCAATCATCTTATTAATGCCAATAGCTAATGTGCCTCCGCAGGGAGGAAGTTATCCATCTACTGTCAAGTTTGTGTGAAGTAGACCTGGGTTCAAATAGTGTTTGCTTGAGTCTAGGAGTGCCAGATGGGCAAGGTTTACACTTGTGGCAAGGTTTGGGTCAATTCCAATTCCAATTGAAGTCAGTCAATTCAGGAAATGAACTGATATTCCAATGCAATAATTTAATAAATGGCATCCATTTTCAATGATTTATCAATAAACCGAAAAGGAGAAGCTATGTATTTCAAAACTGTTTCCATATTTTTTATTAAAATAACTTCCTGAATTGAGTGACTAATTCGAACTGACCCCAATCCTGACTTGTGGAAACCTTAATCTTATCTGTTTTTAACCTTAATCTTAGTAGGAATAAGTTGATTGGCTAATATGGCTATAGTTTGGAGATTTGGCTAACCTGACAGGGAGAATGTGTTATTCTTCTCTTTTACCTTTTCATCCAGTGTCAATTCATGTGTGTTATTATTAGGATTGCAAAATTCAGGGACCATTCTATAAATTCCCTAGTTTCCCCAAAATCCCAGTTGGAGGATTCTGCAAAGGGTTCTACTTAGCACCAAAAAGGGTTCCCCTATGGGGACAAACCAAAGAACCCTATTATGGTTCTACTTAGCACCTTGTTTTCTAAGAGTGTTGTCACGCCCTGGCTCTGGGGACTCTTAAATGTTGAGCCAGGGTGTGGATTTTTCTATGTTTCGTTTTCTATGTTTTTTGTTCTAGATCGTTTAGATCTATGTTGGCCAGGGTGGTTCCCAATCAGAGGCAGCTGTAGCTCGTTGTCTCTGATTGGGGACCATACTTAGGCAGCCTGTTGGCACCAGTTAGTTTGTGGGATCTTGATCCGTAAAGGTTTGGTGTGTGTAACCTCAGGACTTCACGTATCATTTCGTTTTGTTGTTTTGTTCGTGTGTTGTGTATCAATAAAGATGTACGCTTATCACGCTGCGCCTTGGTTCCACGAGTCATCAGTCAACGTTTGTGACAGAAGATCCCACCAAAAAAGGACCGAGCAGCGTGTCCAGGAACAGACAGCCTGGACTTGGGAGGAGATCCTGGACGGGAAGGGATCCTGGACTTGGGAAGAGATTCAGGCCGGAATGGATCGCCGTCCTTGGGAGGAGACTGTGGAGGCGCGCTACAGAGAGGAGCAGCGGCATCGCAGAGGGTACCGGCCGAGGAGGAAGCCCGAGAGACAGCCCCAATAAAAAAATGTGGTGCGTGTTCCCAGTCCAGCCCGGCCTGTTCCTAATCCCCGCACCAAGCCAGTGGTGCGTGTTCCCAGTCCAGCCCGGCCTGTTCCTGTCCCTCGCACCAAGCCAGTGGTGCACGTCACCAGCCCGGTCCGGCCTGTTCCTGTCCCTCGCACCAAGCCAGTGGTGCGCGTCGCCAGCCCGGTCTGGCCTGTTCCTGTCCCTCGCACCAAGCCAGTGGTGCGCGTCGCCAGCCCGGTCTGGCCTGTTCCTGCCCCTCGCACCAAGCCAGTGGTGCGCGTCGCCAGCCCGGTCCAGCCTGTTCCTGTCCCTCGCACCAAGCCAGTGGTGCACGTCGCTAGCCCGGTCCGGCCTGTTCCTGCTCCCCGCACCAAGCCAGTGGTGCAAGTCGCCAGCCCGGTCCGGCCTGTTCCTGCTCCCCGCACCAAGCCAGTGGTGCACGTCGCCAGCCCGGTCCGGCCTGTTCCTGCTCCCCGCACCAAGCCTGTGGTGCGCGTCGTCAGCCCGTTCCTGCTCCCCGCACCAAGCCAGTGGTGCGCGTCATCAGCCCGGTCCGGCCCGTTCCTGCTCCCCGCGCCAAGCCAGTGGTGCGTGTGTCCAGTCCGGCACGGCCCGTGCCTGTTCCACCGGTGCCTGGTCCGGCACCGGTCAGCTGCTCCACTCCGGAGTCAGAGCAATCCGCTCCACCGGGGTCCGGTCCAACTCCAGTCAGCGGATCCACTCCGGAGCCAGAGCAATCCGCTCCACCGGTGTCCAGTCCAGCTCCGGCCAGCGGCTCCAGTCCGGAGCCGGTAAGGTTTGGTCCACCGTCGTCGGGTCCAGTTCCAGTCAGCGGGACCAGACCAGGGGCGCAACGGGGAGGTGGAGAAAAGGTGGTGGTCACGCCCGGAGCCGGATCCGCCTCCGAGGCGGAATGCCCACCCGGCCCCTACCCTCTTGTGTTTGTGTGGCGCGGTTGCAGTCCGCGCCTTTGGAGGGGGGGGGGTACTGTCACGCCCTGGCTCTGGGGACTCTTAAATGTTGAGCCAGGGTATGGATTTTTCTATGTTTAGTTTTCTATGTTTTTTGTTCTAGATCGTTTAGATCTATGTTGGCCAGGGTGGTTCCCAATCAGAGGCAGCTGTAGCTCGTTGTCTCTGATTGGGGACCATACTTAGGCAGCCTGTTGGCACCAGTTAGTTTGTGGGATATTGATCCATAAAGGTTTGGTGTGTGTAACCTCAGGACTTCACGTATCGTTTCGTTTTGTTGTTTTGTTCATGTGTTGTGTATCAATAAAGATGTACGCTTATCACGCTGCGCCTTGGTTCCACAAGTCATCAGTCAACGTTTGTGACAAGTGTACAGTCGTGGTCAAAAGTTTTGAGAATTAAGTATTGGCCTTCACAAAGTTCGCTGCTTCAGTGTTATGAGATATTTTTGTCAGATGTTACTATGGTATACTGAAGTATAATTACAAGCATTCCATAAGTGTCAAAGGCTTTTATTGACAATTACATTAAGTTTATGCAAAGAGTCCATATTTGCAGTGTTGACCCTTCGTTTTCAAGACCTCTGCAATCCGCCCTGGCATGCTGTCAATTAACTTCTGGGCCACATCCTGACTGATGGCAGCCCATTCTTGCATAATCAATGCTTGGAGTTTGTCAGAATTGGTGGGTTTTTGTTTGTCCACCCGCCTCTTGAGGATCAACCATAAGTTCTCAGTGGGATTAAGGTCTGGGGAGTTTCCTGGCCATGGACCCAAAATTTCGATGTTTTGTTCCCCGAGCCACTTATGGCAAGGTGCTTCATCATGCTGGAAAAGGCGTTGGTCGTCACCAAACTGTTGTTGGATGGTTGGGAGAAGTTCCTCTCGGAGGATGTGTTGGTACCATTCTTTATTCATGGCTGTGTTCTTAGGCAAAAATGTGAGTGAGCCCACTCCCTTGGCTGAGAAGCAACCCCACACATGAATGGTCTCAGGATGCTTTACTGTTGGCATGACACAGGACTGATGGTAGCTCTCACCTTGTCTTCTCCAGACAAGGTGTTTTCCGGATGCCCCAAACAATCGGAAAGGGGATTCATCAGAGAAAATGACTTTACCCCAGTCCTCATCAGTCCAATCCCTGTACCTTTTGCAGAATATCAGTCTGTCCCTGATGTTTTTCCTGGAGAGAAGTGGCTTCTTTGCTGCCCTTCTTGACACCAGGCCATCCTCCAAAAGTATTTGCCTCACTGTGTCACGGTTTACTTAGCCAGAACCCAGAAGCAGACCAGGACAAGGTACGTTGAGACAAAGGTGAGTGTTTATTAATAGATTCCGAGTGAGGCTGAATAATCCAGGGAACAGAGCGGGTGGCGTGGATGGGTTGTTGAGGGTGCAGTGGTTGGTCCGGTACTGGCTCGGCAGCCGCCGACCATCAGGCAGAGGTTGGGTGAAGGTTCCGGGGTGAGAGACTGCAGACAGAACAAAACGGAGGTCAGTACACAGCAAGTCAAAAGGTGCAAAACAACAAAACTAACACTAATGGCTCAGAGACTGATACGCTGACAAACATACTGTTCATGGCTAACGATCCGGCAGGAACTGGATGTTGGGCCAGAGCCTAAGAAGGGTGATGATCAGGACCAGGTGTGCAGATTGCTGATGGGATGCAGGTGCGGAAAACAAGAGCGCTCCCCGGAGCGTTCCCGAACCCTCGGGAAACTGGAGATTACGAACAGGAACACTAGTCACCAGACAGGACCCGACTCAGACAGCCGGGATCGTTACACACTGTGCGTGCAGATGCACTCACACCTGCCTGCTGCCATTCCTGAGTTAGCTCTGCACTGGTGGTGCCCCGATCCCGCAGCTGAATCAACTTTAGGAGACGGTCCTGGCGCTTGCTGGACTTTCTTGGGCACCCTGACGCCTTCTTCACAACAATTGAACCTCTCTCCTTATAGTTCTTGATGATCCGATAAATGGTTGATTTAGGTGCAATCTTACTAGCAGCAATATCCTTGCCTGTGAAGCCCTTTTTGTGCAAAGCAATGATGACGGCACGTGTTTCTTTTCAGGTAACCACAGTTAACACAGGAAGAACAATGATTTCAAGCACCACCCTCCTTTTAAAGCTTCCAGTCTGTTATTCTAACTCAATCAGCATGACAGAGTGATCTCCAGCCTTGTCCTCGTCAACACTCTCACCTGTGTTAACGAGAGAATCACTGACATGATGGCAGCTGGTCCTTTTGTGGCAGGGCTGAAATGCAGTGGAAATGTTTTTTGGGGATTAAGTTCATTTTTATGGAAAAGAGGGACTTTGCAATTAATTGCAATTCATCTGATCACTCTTCATGACATTCTGGAGTATATGCAAATTACCATCATCAAAACTGAGGCAGCAGACTTTGTGAAAATTAGTATTTGTGTCATTCTCAAAACTTTTGACCACGACTGTATAGGCATTTATTTTAACCTTCATTTGACCAGGAATGTCACATTGAGATTTAAGTGTCTGCTTCACTAGCCAAGACAAGTGGAGTGCTAGTAAACAAAGGGTTCGTAATATTATTTGACACGTCAGTGAGTGATTGTTTATATGTTGGTGGTTGTGTGTGTGTGTGTGTGTGTGTGTGTGTGTGTGTGTGTGTGTGTGTGTGTGTGTGTGTGTGTGTGTGTGTGAGAGAGGAAGAGTGTCGCTGTGTGTGTTTCATGTTCCTTCAGAGGTAGGGGCATGGGAATCGATCTTGAGGCGCCATTGATGCCTTATGATTGATTGCGGCTCTGTGATTTATTAGCCATGTCAGGGAACAGGAGAGGGGGAAAGCTCTCTGGCCGTGTCTTCAGCAGCACTGTTGATTTTCATTCTGCCTGGTGTTGCCCTCCAGTCGTACTTTAGGTCTCACTGCCTGGCTACCAAGTCAATCCTGTAGCAACAGGGAGATGTTAGACAATGTGCACTCAACCTACAGTGATAGTTCAATTCCCTATAACAGTATACAGTGGGGGGAAAAGTATTTAGTCAGCCACCAATTGTGCAAGTTCTCCCACTTAAAAAGATGAGAGAGGCCTGTAATTTTCATCATAGGTACACGTCAACTATGACAGACAAAATGAGAAAAAAAAACCAGAAAATCACATTGTAGGATTTTTTTATGAATTTATTTGCAAATTATGGTGGAAAATAAGTATTTGGTCAATGACAAAAGTTTCTCAATACTTTGTTATATACCCTTTGTTGGCAATGACACAGGTCAAACGTTTTCTGTAAGTCTTCACAAGGTTTTCACACACTGTATTTTGGCCCATTCCTCCATGCAGATCTCCTCTAGAGCAGTGATGTTTTGGGGCTGTCGCTGGGCAACACGGACTTTCAACTCCCTCCAAAGATTTTCTATGGGGTTGAGATCTGGAGACTGGCTAGGCCACTCCAGGACCTTGAAATGCTTCTTATGAAGCCACTCCTTCGTTGCCCGGGCGGTGTGTTTGGGATCATTGTCATGCTGAAAGACCCAACCACGTTTCATCTTCAATGCCCTTGCTGATGGAAGGAGGTTTTCACTCAAAATCTCACGATACATGGCCCCATTCATTCTTTCCTTTACACGGATCAGTCGTCCTGGTCCCTTTGCAGAAAAACAGCCCCAAAGCATGATGTTTCCACCCCCATTCTTCACAGTAGGTATGGTGTTCTTTGGATGCAACTCAGCATTCTTTGTCCTCCAAACACGACAAGTTGAGTTTTTACCAAAAAGTTCTATTTTGGTTTCATCTGACCATATGACATTCTCCCAATCCTCTTCTGGATCATCCAAATGCACTCTAGCAAACTTCAGACGGGCCTGGACATGTACTGGCTTAAGCAGGGGGACACGTCTGGCACTGCAGGATTTGAGTCCCTGGCGGCGTAGTGTGTTACTGATGGTAGGCTTTGTTACTTTGGTCACAGCTCTCTGCAGGTCATTCACTAGGTCCCCCCGTGTTGTTCTGGGATTTTTGCTCACCGTTCTTGTGATCATTTTGACCCCACGGGGTGAGATCTTGCGTGGAGCCCCAGATCGAGGGAGATTATCAGTGGTCTTGTATGTCTTCCATTTCCAAATAATTGCTCCCACAGTTGATTTATTCAAACCAAGCTGCTTACCTATTGCAGATTCAGTCTTCCCAGCCTGGTGCAGGTCTACAATTTTGTTTCTGGTGTCCTTTGACAGCTCTTTGGTCTTGGCCATAGTGGAGTTTGGAGTGTGACTGTTTGAGGTTGTTGACAGGTGTCTTTTATACTGATAACAAGTTCAAACAGGTGCCATTAATACAGGTAACGAGTGGAGGACAGAGGAGCCTCTTAAAGAAGAAGTTACAGGTCTGTGAGAGCCAGAAATCTTGCTTGTTTGTAGGTGACCAAATACTTATTTTCCACCATAATTTGCAAATAAATTCATAAAAAATCCTACAATGTGATTTTCTGGATTTTTTTTTCTCAATTTGTCTGTCATAGTTGACGTGTACCTATGATGAAAATTACAGGCCTCTCTCATCTTTTTAAGTGGGAGAACTTGCACAATTGGTGGCTGACTAAATACTTTTTTCCCCACTGTACTGTATAAGGACCTACTAAAGCATTTATCAGCTCGCCCCATCTCTCTAGTTTTTCACTTCTCTCTCTCTCTCTCTAGCAGAGTGTAATAGCTCACTAATTATAGACTTCAATAAGGCACCCTGGAAATTGCAATTTACTGAATTGTGTGGGTGGTAAAAAGGGAAGAGAGGGAGGGAGAGTGAGAGCGATAGGTAGAGAGAGATACAGCAGTGGTTAAGCTAGTGCAAATTAAACAGGGGGACATTTCAGTTTCCACGTTATTGCAATTACTGTGTCGGATGGAAGATCAAAACAGATTTGAGTAACTCATCTTCAGTTGGGTGTGAGAAAGAGGGCTATTGGAAGTAATCCTCTGAACAGTGTTCTGATTCATAGTCTGAAAGAACTGGTAAGTGTATTAACTGATCTCCCTTTAAAGCTAGTGGGCATGTGGGCAAAGTGTGGAAGTAGTGTCTGAAATACAAAACACACTAATTTGAATGGTCTAGCTTACTGTCTTACAATTTGCATGCTATTCCTGATTCAGTTTTCCAATGTTTCCAGCAATTGAAGATGCGTCATAAATCATATCACACTGCTCCCTGAATCAGCCATTTTCAGTTTGTCCCAAAACTATCATTTTCACTTCACTACACAATGAGTCATGGTTTTAAACTTTGCAGTGTTGAAAACCTGGGGATTAATCAGTTATCGTTCTCAGGAGTTTCTCAATACAATGTAATATACCTGAGTGCATTGTACCCATACTAAACAGCTCCTCAGTCCAGTGTTTCCGAAGGGCCACTGAGAGTGTACGACAGTCCTCACTTCTGATAGGCATTGGACTGAGAGGCGGAGGGGAGACAGAGAACAAGAGAGAGAGTAAGAGAGAGAGGGTGGGGGGGTAGAGAGAGGCAGAGAAAGAAACAAAGGGGTAGAGAGAGAGAGAGAGAGAGAGTCTTATCTCCCTCTCCTCTCTCTCACCTGTCAGCCTGTGTTGACAGAACTATGTATGACATGTTATTGTGACAAAGCTCAGCTGGGTGGTTTCTCCCGTCTCTCTCTATCCGTCTCTCGCCTGTCTCGAACTCTCACAAAACACACACTGACACACTCCTAAATGCATGGGTTTTATTACAAAAGCAACTTCAAATGCCAATAGCGGTTTATGCACTCGCTCCAATCGAGCAGTTTGTAATGCGTCACACACTCAGTTTTGTTGACCCTCTTATTGATTGAAATGGTTGTGAGTAATGCATACTGTAACTGTATATGATAATTATCATTAGTTGCCATTCAGCCCTCTCAGCATCCTAGCGCCACCAGATGTGTGTGTGTGTGTTTGTGTGTGTGGACGTGTTTAACTATACTTGTGGGGACCAGAAGTCCCTACAAGAACAGCAAACAAACAACATTTTGACATTTTGTTAGTCCCCACAAGGTCAAATGCTATTTCTAGGGGGTTTAGGGTTAAGGTTAGACTTAGTGTTAGGGTTAGAATTAGGTTGAGGATTAGGGGAGCTAGGGTTAGTTTTAGGGTTAGGGTTAGAATTAGGTTGAGGATTAGGGGAGCTAGGGTTAGTTTTAGGGTTATGGTACGGGTTAGGGTTAGGTTTAAGGAAAATAGGATTGGTAAATGGGACTGAAATGTGTGTCCCCACAAGCTTAGTTGTACAAGACTGTGTGTGTGTGTGTGTGTGTGTGTGTGTGTGTGTGTGTGTGTGTGTGTGTGTGTGTGTGTGTGTGTGTGTGTGTGTGTGTGTGTGTGTGTGTGTGTGTGTATGTGTGTGTATGTGTGTGTGTGTGTGTGTGTGTGTGTGTGTGTGTGTGTGTGAGTGAGTGAGAGGAAGCGAGCAGTGTGAAATGGAGGGAGCGGAGTATGTGTTGATCCACAGTATTTGATGTGAAATAGGGCGGCGGGCGAGGCGCAGTGATGTCAGCAGGGGGGCCCCAGGCGGTTTCCACAGGGACTTAGAAGAGCAGCATCCACTGAATGACACACACACACACAAACACACACACACACACATACATATACACACACACACACTCTTCCTGGATGCAGGGGAGAGCGTCATCTCCACGGTTATTGTTCAGTCACAGAATTCTGCACCTGAGCAACAGATACACCAACACCCTCTTATAGAACATTCCATAGAATAAGTTGAGAGAGACTGATCAAAAGATAGATGCCCATGAACCTCAAAACTCCAAACTCTCTTTCCTTTCCCCCGTGAGGGAGTGAAACAGTGAGAGAGCCGGAGACAGTCTCCCGCTGTCTGCCTCTCTCCCCTGGTTCAGCTGTTTGTTTGTTTCCTTTGGCAGTTGAGATACTGTGATTAAACAGAATAGCTAATGCCCTGGTAGACATCACTCCTCCCCTTTCTCAGGTGTGCAGACTTCAGTAGGAAAAGAGGCCGTCTCATGTTTTCTCTCGCTCTCTGTCCGTGTGTGTGGAGAGATGCAGTTCCTTAACTGACCTATAGAGGGGGCCCTTCTACAGTACAGTGTCAGATGTCACTGACCACCCTCTCATGTTATCAGACCTTGTTGACCTTACGCACAAACACACACACACACACACAGAGAGACTAGCAGATCAGTCAGAGAACATTTTTGCCCCTCATTTTGGCCCCTCAATATAGCTTTCTTGTTCAAATGTGTGGTCTGAGTTAATGAATGAGTAATGCAGGACCATACGTCCTCGCTGTGTGTGCGTGCGTATGTGTGTTCGTGAGTGTGAGTCCGCCAGCGTATGAGCGTGGAGTGATCTCTCATCTCCTCAGCCATGGCTCTCCTTAGTAGTATACAATGTTCCGCCCAGAGGCACGTACACTCACCAAATGTCACGGAACCATGTAAAAATCTCTAAATATTAAATTTTCTGAATAATTGAGCAATTCTTATGAAACATATTTGAATGTGGTCTCAGGCTCTAATGGTCATGGTGAAGAGGAAGAGTTAATGTTTAAAGAGGCTCATGGTTTCCTTTGATTGTGTGACAGGACCAAGGAGTAATTTTACAACATCTGAAGGGTTAATAACACTACTTGTAGTGTAAATGCTCTTTGTATTATGGAAGAATGTTGTTTATAGCTACATATTTCAGACATGCCTCAGTGCATGTAATAGGTCATCAAAAATTAGATGCCTAGCATGAGCCGAAAATGTTATCCACAAGATACACAGAGAGAGTTTATAAAAAATGACAGAACAATGGCAACTACAAGGCCATGTCCGCCTCTTCCTCCTCAGTAAATTGACTGAATCAAAATCTCCCAGGCCAGATCATGGTGTTTATAGTATTTTAGTCCTGATAGCTCAATAGGGTCAAGCACCTTGATGGCACTAATAGATGCAGGCTGTAATTTGTACTGGGAGTACATCAGTGTGAGCAGGGGGACTCTGCTCATAGGATAAATCACCTAATCATGCAGGCCCAGTAATAAGCAATTTTTCCCTTTAAACAAATGACCCCCATGCGCTACATAAATATCATTTTACCCACACAGGTGTCAGAGACACTTTATCTCCTGCTGTCTAGGCAAGGAAAGACGAAGGGAGAGGAAAGTTGCTTAGGTCCTTTTTCTGTAGAAGGCTTGGTTGGACGCTGTGTGTCGGTGTGGTGGCGGTTGTGTTTGTGTGCGAGAGTGTGTGTTTGCATGTTTGCATGTGTGGGTCATTGCCTTATCAAAGCCTCTATGTCGAGCTACACACATACACACATGCAGTTACAGTGGGGGAAAAAAGTATTTAGTCAGCCACCAATTGTGCAAGTTCTCCCACTTAAAAAGATGAGAGAGGCCTGTAATTTTCATCATAGGTACACGTCAACTATGACAGACAAAATGAGAAATAAAATTCCAGAAAATCACATAGTAGGATTTTTAATGAATTTATTTGCAAATTATGGTGGAAAATAAGTATTTGGTCAATAACAAAAGTTTCTCAATACTTTGTTATACACCCTTTGTTGGCAATGACACAGGTCAAACGTTTTCTGTAAGTCTTCACAAGGTTTTCACACACTGTTGCTGGTATTTTGGCCCATTCCTCCATGCAGATCTCCTCTAGAGCAGTGATGTTTTGGGGCTGTCGCTGGGCAACACGGACTTTCAACTCCCCTCCAAAGATTTTCTATGGGGTTGAGATCTGGAGACTGGCTAGGCCACTCCAGGACCTTGAAATGCTTCTTACGAAGCCACTCCTTCGTTGCCCGGGCGGTGTGTTTGGGAACATTGTCATGCTGAAAGACCCAGCCACGTTTCATCTTCAATGCCCTTGCTGATGGAAGGAGGTTTTCACTCAAAATCTCACGATACATGGCCCCATTCATTCTTTCCTTTACACGGATCAGTCGTCCTGGTCCCTTTGCAGAAAAACAGCCCCAAAGCATGATGTTTCCACCCCCATGCTTCACAGTAGGTATGGTGCAACTCAGCATTCTTTGTCCTCCAAACACGACAAGTTGAGTTTTTACCAAAAAGTTATATTTTGGTTTCATCTGACCATATGACATTCTCCCAATCCTCTTCTGGATCATCCAAATGCACTCTAGCAAACTTCAGACGGGCCTGGACATGTACTGGCTTAAGCAGGGGGACACGTCTGGCACTGCAGGATTTGAGTCCCTGGCGGCGTAGTGTGTTACTGATGGTAGGCTTTGTTACTTTGGTCCCAGCTCTCTGCTGGTCATTCACTAGGTCCCCCCGTGTGGTTCTGGGATTTTTGCTCACCGTTCTTGTGATCATTTTGACCCCATGGGGTGAGAACTTGCGTGGAGCCCCAGATCGAGGGGAGATTATCAGTGGTCTTGTATGTCTTCCATTTCCTAATAATTGCTCCCACAGTTGATTTCTTCAAACCAAGCTGCTTACCTATTGCAGATTCAGTCTTCCCAGCCTGGTGCAGGTCTACAATTTTGTTTCTGGTGTCCTTTGACAGCTCTTTGGTCTTGGCCATAGTGGAGTTTGGAGTGTGACTGTTTGAGGTTGTGGACAGGTGTCTTTTATACTGATAACAAGTTCAAACAGGTGCCATTAATACAGGTAATGAGTGGAGGACAGAGGAGCCTCTTAAAGAAGAAGTTACAGGTCTGTGAGAGCCAGAAATCTTGCTTGTTTGTAGGTGACCAAATACTTATTTTCCACCATCATTTGCAAATAAATTCATAAAAAATCCTACAATGTGATTTTCTGGATTTCTTTTCCTCAATTTGTCTGTCATAGTTGACGTGTACCTATTATGAAAATTACAGGCCTCTCTCATCTTTTTAAGTGGGAGAACTTGCACAATTGGTGGCTGACTAAATACTTTTTTTCCCCACTGTATGTGTGACACCTCAGGTACTGTATGTGTGTACTGTGCGTGTGTGTGTGTGTGTGTGTGTGTGTGTGTGTGTGTGTGTGTGTGTGTGTGTGTGTGTGTGTGTGTGTGTGTGTGTGTGTGAGAGAAAGAGATGAAGGATCCTGTACTGGAAGTTGCAGTGTGAGCGTGTTCTCATCCCTGTCCTCAGGAGAATTCATGCAGTCTTGTTGCCTCTTTTTCACCAGGCCCTCAGGATGGGACATGCCTCATTGTTCACCATGATATTATCAAACCCACTGCGGCACAAGACATTGTCAATTTACTTACTCTCTCATTTCCCCGAACGTGCTCTTCACGTTGTGAAGCCGCTGTGAGCATCATCATCCCCAGGCGACGTCGAGGTGGTGATGATCACTCCCCGGCGATGATGTCGGCCTTTCAACAGAGATCTGATCCGTCATGAAGCTGTCAGCTCGCACAAGGCTGCAGGGCCACTCGAGGAACGAGAGAGGGAGAGAGAGGGAGAGAGGGAGAGATGAAACCCCCTTGCACTTTTAGGGAAGAGGTGGAGCGTTTATAGCCCAGGGCTACACAGATACAGAGCTCCTGAGGCAGTGTGTAAGCATTGAGAGAGAGAGAGAGGGATGAGGGGAGGGATGAGGGCTCCGGAATGCCACCTCGTTCACTGCTTTGACCCAGTGGAGCAGAAGACAGATGCTAACGGCTAATGTTGCTAATACAGTGAAATTGCTTTGAGGCCCAAAGAAGCACGTTAGGGCTTTAAGTGTTATGGGTAGCATATTGTTCTCTATTGTGGCAGACTGATAGCCTGGGTACCAGCCTCTTTAGCTAATCCACTCCCTGAACTCCATGTCACGTGCCTTGTATTTGGCAATGACAAGGAGCGGAATGTTAGCTTAAGAGACTGGTACTCAGACTAGTAGACTGAGTCTCAGACTAAACTTTACATGACTCCTCGTTTTCTCTGTCACTTCTTGCTCAGATCGATACCTCCATGAGTATTAACAGAGTCGAGACCAAACGAGAAAATGAGACTAGACGAGACTAGAGAAGAAGATGGTGCCGACAGCCATTCAGTCTCTCTCTCTCTCTCTCTCTCTCTCTCTCTCTCTCTCTCTCTCTCTCTCTCTCTCTCTCTCTCTCTCTCTCTCTCTCTCTCTCTCTCTCTCTCTCTCTCTCTCTCTCTCTCTCTCTCTACTCTACTGATCCTCCCCTTCTCTTTACCCCTCCTCTCCCCTCCTATATTCTCACTATCTCTCTATCTCCACCACTACCTTTCTATCTCTCCATGTGAGATTGGGTATTTTCCTCCCTGAGTGCTCTCAATGACTGGAACGATTGCAGAGTGTATGGCTGTCCACCCATGTGTGTCCTCAAGCAGTAGCCATCTCGCAGTCTGCATATTCAAAACAATATTCAACAGCAGGGTAATTTCATCAGCCTCTCGCTCTATGGTCCAGGGGTCGACAGTGATTTTCTACTTCCCTCTCTATCTTTTTCTCTCTCTCTCTTTTGCTCTCTCTCTCACTTTCTTTTTCTTTCTCTCTTGTTGAAAATGAGTATTTTTGTAGCTGCGTTGCGTGTCTGTGTGCTGTGAGTGCTGTGAGATTGTGGATGGAGAGGGTGATTGTTTGTTTATAGAGTAGGGAGTGGTGGAGGGGGGCTGTGGTTGATGTGAGGAGGAGCATATTGGCTTGGCTTTTCATTGTCTATAGGCAATGACTGTCTCAAGTGACTCCGTATTACCAATAGAGTGCATTGCTTTTGGCCCGAGCTACGCTATTCTATATGGCTCTGGGCTAAGTAGTGCATTATATGGAGAATTGTGAGTATACTGCACGTGACTTGTAGAGTTGTACCATCATTACATACAGGTGATAGATTTATAGGTTGTCGGCTGTACGTATGGCATGTGTCATACAGACTCAGATGACCTGGCCAGATGACCAGTTGGACGGCAGAGTGAAGGAAAAGCAGCCAACAAGTGCTCAGCTTATGTGGGAACTCCTTCAAGACTGTTGGAAAAGCATTCCAGGTGAAGCTGGTTGAGAAAATGCCAAGAGTGTGCAAAGCTGTCATCAAGGCAAAGAGTGGCTATTTGAAAAATCTCAAATCTCAAATATATTTTCATTTATTTAACACTTTTTTGGTTACTACATCATTCCATGTGTGTTATTTCATAGTTTTGATGTCTTCACTATTATTCTACATTGTAGAAAATAGTAAAAATAAAGAAAACCCCTTGAAGGAGTAGTAGATATATACACTGAGTGTACAGAACATTAGGAACTCCTTCTCTTTCCATGACATAGACTTACCAGGTGAATCCAGGTGAAAGCTATGATCCCTTATTAATGTCACTTGTTAAAGGAAAAATCCAACCAGAACCACTCATTCCTTTAATTTACAGTGTTAAATAACACTAATATGTGAGAAAAATATTTTTTGTGAACAAATGTTTCATTTTGGCGTTATAATAAGGTTGGTAGCAACATGAAAAATCATTGTGTAAATCTGTTGCAGCTCAAGTCGACTACAAAATCCACAATGCAATGCTCTCTCTATGGGCTGGCTACCTAGCTAGCTAGCTAGCTAGCCAACAAACGCAGCTACGCACATAATATCAAAGACAGTATTGGCATGTAACATAGCTTGTTAGCTGTAAAATTGACTAAACAAGCTGCAGTATCAATTTAGGAGTCTACAATCTCACCATGTTCAACCTACAGATCGATGTGCCTCACAGAGTGGAGTCTAACATTCGCAACGGCAGATATAATTTTGAGGAGATGGAAAACATTGCCCATGCTACAAGAATGTGCCTCATTAAGTGAATGGGAGTCTATTGGGCACTAGCTCAAAAACCCAACATTAGCACAAATTTTGTTAACAAGAAGTACAACATAATTTTTTTTTTTCAGAGATGTGAGATCATTAACTTACTATCTGCTGCTTGCCTAGCCAGCTACCTAGCCTAGCTAGCCAACCACCACGGTCGACATAGCTATGTAGTAAGCCAGAGAACAACTAGTCTAGCACAGGCAGGAACCCACAGAACACAACAATAGAAATAACCTGCAGATGTAAAGTAAAGAGAGCGGAGACTTACCGATTGACAGCTGAGTTAGCTACCAAAGAAGAGCCAAGGAGAGGCCTTCAGGGGGAGAGGCCGTTTCACCGGCTGAGGGTGAGTCAGCTAATCAAGTAGTGATATAGTGAGGTAAATCCACATTGAATTTGCCCGGTTTATCTCCATCACTGCTAACACTCGCGATGTACCAGTAGGTTGGTAGGAAATACAGGTTGCAGGCTTCACACGCTCGGCACAGCACCTAGTTTCAGTCAGATTCTCATTCACGAATCCTGTCTTCCACTGGTTATTATACTAAGCCATTGAAGTCCTCCGAGGTGAAATGAGCATCGCATACATTAGACGTGCGCACGGTTCCCTTACTCCAATCCGCTCACTTTAACCAGACAAACTGGTCCCACTTCAAAGCTAGCTCCTCGTTTTTTTGGGCCACAAATGAGTCTTAACCCCATCCTTGTGGGTATTATGGCACTATGTGGGTTTTACTACACTAGCTACAAATGACGGAAAACTACTACAACACTTGCTCGCTCGCTCGTCTACCACTACCAAACATACAGGAGAAGAGGAGATGCAGTTTTTTGCATGGATTTATATGGTTTCTTCTTTGTGGATGTACATAGTAGCTCACCAGCGCCAACACTTGGTTTGGAATGTAATGACATGCTAGAATGTTTAGTAGCTAACTTTAGCCAGCTGGAACTAGCTAGGTAGCACCGGTTCTCCATATGACATTGAGAAATAGTGCATTGTGGGTAGTTACGAAGATATCTGGAAATAAGTTAATAAATAGCTATGTTTGTAGTTATAGGTAACGAGATCGTAACTACAACTAAGTTACTAAAAGTCTTTGACCACACTGTGTTGTTACTTTGGTGAGTAAAAACTCATGCTCCCTACCCTTTAAGGTTTCATCTCCTTAACCTGTAAAAGTGTAAGCCTTTGGGAATTGTTTTAAGATGGTCATAACATGGATCATTACGCTATTTTATTTGGAATTTTAGGACCCCTGTATGTATCCCCCCAAAAATATTGAATTTGGCCTTTACTACTTTAGCACATAAAGACGCATTGAATAACACATCCATAAACGGCAAAAAAGACTATCAAAAAAGAAATCATAAAGAATAAGGTTTTGAAGTGTCTGTCCAATATCTAGGAGATATAAGAAAGCTCAGGAAATATGTACGTTTTTTGGATACAAGTTTAACCCCCTTTTTTGGCACAAAACTACCTCCATACTTCCGTTCATTTGTATGGGTTACCTTCAGACAAGTCCTGTGAAACTTGTCGGGGTCTCTCACAAACACCATCGTGTTCGTGAGTCTCATCTTTCCATAGAGTGGTTAAACAGATATCTCTAGCTTAAACTGATGGATTTTGATGGGGATTTTTTTATCATGTTAATTTCTTAGTAAAGTTGGTGGCATTTGAGTTGCCACTTGTTTTAGTGTTATCACACATTTATGACATTTAGGTTATCAGACATAAATTATTGGGACACAAGCCCAGAGTCTGTATGAGTGGATTTTAGGGACAGGATGACATACATATATGATGTTTATCAGTTTATTACAAAGCCTACTGTATAAAATATAGTGATGCTTAGGCCTATGTCTGTGTGGGTGGGCTTGTGATTTAACGTTTTATCAGTAATTTATTACATGATGTATATAGTATGTACTGTAGGTTATCAGGTGTGTGTGTGTGTTTGTGTGTGTGTGTGTGTGTGTGTGTGTGTGTGTGTGTGTGTGTGTGTGTGTGTGTGTGTGTGTGTGTGTGTGTGTGTGTGTGTGTGTGTGTGTGCATGTGTGGTACAGAGGTGCAGCAGACAGACTCTGGTCTGACTGTGTCTTTATTGGATGATGAAACCCCTCCAGGGAGGTCATGATGGCTGTAGCTGCTACAGAAGATGTGGTCGCGTCCCAAATGGCACCCTATTCCCTATGTAGTGCACTAATCTTGACCAGAGCCCTATGGGATTCCCTATGGGCCCTGGTCAAAAGTAGTGCACTATATAGGGAATAGGGTGCATTTGGGACTCAAACCTGGTCTAAATCTAATGCATTATATAAACCAATCGCTCTTTCTTCCCAGCCTACCGTTGATCTTCCTACACCACAGGTAATCCCATTAGTTCTCTCCTGACATGGCCTTTTACCACAGATTTAATTCAGTGGATTTTAATCAGGATGGAATCACATTGCAGTGTTTGTGTCTTGTGCGTGTGTGTGTCTGGACGTATTTGTCATGTGCAGTGTGCACACTCACTCCTCTCTCTTTATATGTTGACGTCTTGGGGGAGTGTGTCTGGTTTATTTGATTTGTGTGTGTGTGTGGAGTTTGTCCCTGTCATGGATAAACCGATAAGCTGATAAATGTGTCTAACTGCAAGTATTTATGTGTATGACGAATGTACTGTAGGAGTCTGTGTGTGTGTGCGTGCGTGCGTGCGTGCGTGTGTGTGTGTGTGCGTTTGTCTTCACTGTCTAGTCTACAGTCCCTGTGCATCTTGGCATCCTGTTAATTTTGATATATCATTTAATTGTTTTGACCGAGTGTAAATCAAGTGAGGTTTTCCCATTTACATGAGTGTAGCCAAGCTAAGTAGCTAGCCCACTAGCTCACTTTTGTATGCAAGAACTAGATGGCATTTCAGAATTAAAACATTTTTTTCCATTATAAATGTTTTGACTCTTAAAATTGTTAAATTTTTTACAAACAATGGCTCATATTGAGTGTATTTAGATGTGTACATTTGAACCACAGTAATATGTATTTTAGAAGGTTACTTTTTATGAAATGTGTATCTAATGGTCGCATGCTAATTGCTAACTGCTAGTTAGCTTAGTGATAGGCGATAGCTACCCTTCCATTTCATCCTAGCTAGCCATTTTTAGCTTTAGTCAAAACAAGTTGACATTGAGGTTAAAGAAAGTGTGTTTTATCAGTTTACCTGATTCTGCTAACCGTTACTTTGGACAAAATCAAGACGTCAATATTCTTGTAATGCTTTTTATATAAAAAAAATCTAAAATTACATCTCAATTTGATCAAATTATGAATTTGTGATTAATTGTGATTAATCACAGCAAACCCTGTGATTTCTGAATAAAAAATGTAAACAGTCAATATTCAGAGATTGAGAAGAAAGTGAAAATATGAAAAATTTACTTGTGAAAAATCCATGTGAAACTTCACACGTACCCGAAAACCATGTGTTTGACTCATGTGACATTTTTCACGTGAATTATTCACACGTGTGTTCATACGTGTCCTAAAACCACGTGTTTTTTCATACATATGTTTTTTTTATGTGATTTTTTGGTATTTTTAAAAAGAAAGGTTATGATGGGGAAATACACCATTGTGGAAACAGGTGTTGCGCGAGTGAAATTTTGGAGTCATTGTGGACAAGGAGGATAACAATCCGGTAGCTGGATATACACAGGGTTGTAGCGCTGCCCCAGCAAGCACGTTACGTAACCATGAACAACCACAACATAATGGATTGGTAATTATTGGTAATGTCATGACATTCCCTTCCCACAACATTGTGGCAATGTAATCTGAAGGTAATATAAAAACCACCGCATTTGGTCATCTTCCTTACCTCCTCAACACGTCGCAGCAACGTGATTTCATTACTTTACATATTGGTCCAGATTATACCGACAGAGTATGTCACAGTATGACTGATATGGGTTTTTCAAGGCTGCATGGGCATTTGCATTGCTGTGATTATGAAATCCTTTTGTAATGCCAATTGCTGTATGGCTAACTCTCTATTTGAGATGTGAAGCGTGCCCCCTCAAATTTGTTTAAAATGCATAGATACCTTAATCGGCGTTCCAGGGGTGTATTTGATCTGCCAAGCGAGCTTTCCTCTTTAGCGCGAGTGAAGTGAGTTCGGAACAACTGAATGTATGTGTCTTAAAAGTAGTTTTCACATATAAACTGTATATGTCGCTGTGGTAGAATGTTTAGGTAGCCTGATTTCAGATGTGTCCATGTAAACAGGATTATTAGGGAAATCGTTCTTCTTGCAAAGCATTTAAATGTTTTAATCAAACAATTATATTAATCTGACTATCCAAAGATGCCACAAAGTTGGAAGCACAGAATCGTCTAGAATGTCAATGAATGCTGTAGCGTTAAGATTTCCCATCACTGGAATTTAGGGGCCTAGCCCGAACCATGAAAAACAGCCCCAGATCATTGTTCCTCCTCCACCAAACTTTACAGTTGGCACTATGCATTAGGGCAGGTAGCGTTCTCCTGGCATCCGCCAAACCCAGATTCATCCGTCGGGCTGCTAGATGGTGAATCGTGATTAATCACTCCAGAAGACACGTTTCTACTGCTCCAGAGTCCAATGGCGGCTAGCTTTACACAACTCCAGCCAACGCATGGCATTGCGCATCGAGATCTTAGGCTTGTGTGCAGCTGCTTGGCCCTGGAAACCCATTTCATTAAGCTCCTAACGAACAGTTATTGTGCTGACTTTCCTTCCAGAGGCAGTTTGGAACTCGGTAGTGAGTGTTGCAACCAAGGACAGACAATTTTTACGCGCTACGCACTTCAGCACTCGGCAGTCCCATTCTGTGAGCTTGTGTGGCCTACCACTTTGCGGCTGAGCCGTTGTTGCTCCTAGACGTTTCCACTTCACAATAACAGCACTTAGAGTTGACAGGGGCAGCTCTAGCAGGGCAGAAATTTGACGAACTGACTTGTTAGAAAGTCACTTTACCATAAAGGCCTGATTGGTGGAGTGCTGCAGATATGTTTGTCCTTCTGGAAGGTTCTCCCATCTCCACAGAGGAACTCTAGAGCTCTGTCAGAGTGACCATCGGGTTCTTGATCACCTCCCTGAGCTGGCGACCAGCTCTAGGAATTGTCTTGGTGCCTCGACACAATCCTGTCTCAGAGCTCTACGGACAATTCCTTCGACCTCATGGTGTCACACCCTGATCTGTTTCACCTGTCTTGTGCTTGTCTCCACACCCACCAGGTGTCTCCTATTTTTCCCCATTATCCCCTGTGTATTTATACCTGAGTTTTCTGTTTGTCTGTTGCCAGTTCGCCTTGTTTTGTCAGGTATTACCAGCGTGTTTCTCGTTTCTCCAGTTCTCTAGTTCTTGTTTTCTAGTCTTCCTGGTTCCGACCTTTCTGCCTGTCCTGACCATGAGCCTGCCTGCCGTTCTGTCCCTTATTGACTCTGCCTTGGATTATGAAACTCTGCCTGCCCTCGACCTGCCCTTTGCCTGCCCCTTTGTTATAATAAATATTCTGAGAACCGAACTATCCGCCTCCCGTGTCTGCATCTGGGTCATATCCTGAGTCGTGATACATGGCTTGGTTTTAATCTGACATTCACTGTCAACTGTGGGTGTCATGCCCTGACATTGAGATCTCTAGTTGAGTTGGTCAGGGTGTGAAATCTAATTTATATATTTCTATGTTGGTCGGGTGTGGTTCCCAATCAGAGGCAGCTGTCGGTCGTTGTCTCTGATTTGGGATCATACTTAGGCAGCCATGTTGTGGGATCTTGTTTCTGTTTGGCTTGTTTGATGTTTAGCCTCTTGAACTTCACGTTCTGTTGGATTTTGTTATTTTGTCAGTGTTTATTAAAATAAACGACTATGTACGCATACCACGCTGCACCTTGGTCCGATCCTTTATACAACAAAACTGACAGAGGGACCTTATATAGACAGTTGTGTGCCTTTCCAAATCATGTCCAATAATTGAATTTACCACAGGTGGACTCCAATCAAGTTGTAAAAACATCTCAAGGATGATCAATGGCAACAGGATGCACCTGAGCTCAATTTCGAGTCTCATAGCATAGGGTCTGAATACTTATATAAATAAGGTATTTCTGTTTTTTATTTTGAAAAAATTCAAAAAACCTGTTTTCACTTTGTCATTATGGGGTATTGTGTAGATTGCTGATGACTTTTTTTTTGTAATCCATTTTAGACTAAGGCTGTAACGTAACAAAATGTGGAAAAAGTCAAGGGGTCTGAATACTCATATTATGAAGTATGTCACTGAGGAAAATCGTTTTGAATGCATTTTTGAGAAAGAGAGATATTGTTATATTGGGCTGCCGAGTGGCGCATCGGTCTAAGGCACTAGATCTCAGTGCTAGAGGCATCACTACAGACCCTGGTTCGATTCCAGGCTGTATCACAATCCGGCCGTGATTGGGAGTCTCATAGGGCGGCGCACAATTGGCCCAGCGTCGTCCGGGTTTGGCCGGGGTAGGCCGTCATTGTAAATAAGAATTTATTCTTAACTGACTTGCCTTGTTAAATAAAGGTTAAAACAATTATTACAGTAGGTAGCCTAATTCTCAACTGCCTTTTTCAATTCTTGATTCTCTTTTTTTGCAGGAACCATCTAACATTACCTTGGGTTTATGGAAGGAAGGAGGACAGCACAAAGGGAATGGGTAGGTAGCTATCTAATTTTAGCCTGCTGACTAAGAAATGTATAGCCTATGTTTTGCTGTTTACAAAATGTCGCTCTCTCCGTCTGTCTGCCATATGTTGAGGGGCAACATAGTCAATCTACTAGCTAGGCTAGTCTAACTTAGTGGAGGTCTTCTGTAGTATGTAGATTTATGAACTAAATCCTTAATCATGATTTGTCTCTGTCGTTACAGTTCCTGAAACATGTCAATGACCTGACGCCTGGCCTTTACAGCAGTCCATGGCCACCCACTCAGATACCAGTGACCTGTTCAACCAAATCCCCAGGAAAGGAGGGAGCAGAACCACCCCTCCTTAACTCCTTTTTTTTTCTCTCTGATCTTTAATGTGTATTAATTCCTACTAACCTGCTTGGTAAGAGCTAGGTCTGTACTAGCTAGGCTGATGTTCTTTCACGTTTTGTCTCCGCATCAGGTCTCACTAAGACTGGATTCCCCAAGAGACATGCTATTCAGCTGCCCATGATTGCCTGACATTTGTGTAAGAAGATCCCATTGAAATAGCACCACTTCTAATAATGTGATTGTACAGCAAATAAAATCCTATTTTAACTTATTGTTTCAGGTGCTAAACCTTGTCCTGATTGGTGAGTCATGTGATGTTTCTCCCCTTTTTTTCTCGCTCGCTCTCCCTGTTGCTCACTCAAACTCAGACACGTGCGCAGTTGTAGAGAATGGGAAGAGATATGCCCATTACAACCATTTCTTCTTTTTTGACCACATTTGTTTTTGTTTGGTTATTTTTTGTTGGGGGGGTTGCAGGTACATCTATTTAACATTATATGTTTATAAAACATGTGCCTGTAGGCTGCCACTCAAAAGAATAAGAAAAAACATTAAGAAATACATAGAGTTACATAGAGTAATAATAAAATCAGTATAAACAAAAAAAAGCACCAAAAAAACAACCCCACCCAGCCAACATTTCTCCATCCAACCCCCCCACTCCCAGAAACCATGCCCCCCACCCTCTATTCCAGTTAATGGGTTGTTCAGGTTCAATTAGATCTGTGGACCATACTTTTTTAATGGCTAGCTCAGAATATGAGCTTTCCAAAAGTTTATATATTATAGAGATCAGTCCTTTTGGGAGCCCAGATAATTTATTTATAAATTCCATCATTGGACGGTTCGGTAGTTGGGTTTCCCAAGGGATTACAACCATTTCTAACAACACGCATGTCTTATCTTTGTGTATGCCAGACATTAGTAGCTGATTTGTTCTTCTCTGATTTTAAATTCTGTCTTGTAAGTCAATAGTTTTTTTATGAACTGCGCAAAAATCTGATTGATGAAGAAATGTGCTTGGCAGAGTGTGTGGAGGAGAACCTTTCTGTGAATGTGTGTGTGTGTGGTTCTTTAGCCAATGTTTATTATTTAGTCAGTATCACTCTTAAACCTGCCACCATGTTTCCTTCCAAACTGAGCTAATGCATGAGCAAGCAAATCATTAGATTGTATTTAATAACTGCAAAAACTCAGGTTAGGGATTAAGTTGAGGTCAGCCTATCTAACTTGCGAAACCCTGTGTTTAGTCCATACCCCCTCTTCCTCCTCTAACCCCCAGCTAACCCCTCTTCCTCCCCCTCCTCCCCCAACTTGGACAGGTCTGTCCCTAATCACTAGTAACCGGGCTGGTTGTAGGGACAGCTCCATCGCATTAAATGAGGATCACTCTGGCAGTGAAGATGAATGGTCTCATCAGGGAGAGATCACTCATGCCTGAGCATGACATCCTTTTTCCACCCTGGTAAGCATCATCCCTAGCAGCCCTGTCACTATTACAACTGCTTGAGGAGTATTACTGGTGTTACTGCTGACTGTCTGTGTGTGTCTGTCTGTCTGTCTGTCTGTCTGTCAGTTACCCTTACATTGAGGACTACACTAAACCAACCCAGTAAATGAGCAATCGCTGCCCTTCCTGGTGTGACCGCATCCTCATGTCTCACACTGCCCAAGACATCATCCACAGAGTGAGTGCACTGGCAACACTGCTATTCACACTTATTGACTAGTGGATTCATTAATTCATTAACTATGGAAGCATGTAATACAGGCCTATTAAACAGTTTCATTTCAGCGGGATGAGGGAGAGAGCAATGCGGTTTACAACACACTGGGCCCCAGTGACTACATGAGAGACCACAACGTTACGTTTGTTTATATAATGTAACATGTCTTGTCTTGAAAATGGCCCTCGATCATAATGGATGATGCTTGCGTTTTAAGCAAAATAAATGTAGTAATTATTTTCAATCACTTAATGTAACAGAGTTGTATCACCCTATGCTCCAATAATTATAGGTTTTGAAAATCAAATCAAATCAAATTTTATTGGTCACATGCGCCGAATACAACAGGTGCAGACATTACAGTGAAATGCTTACTTACAGCCCTTAACCAACAGTGCATTTATTTTTAACAAAAAAAGTAAAAATAAAACAACAACAAAAAAAGTGTTGAGAAAAAAAAGAGCAGAAGTAAAATAAAATAACAGTAGGGAGGCTTTTTATACAGGGGGTACCGGTGCAGAGTCAATGTGCGGGGGCACCGGCTAGTTGAGGTAGTTGAAGTAATATGGGCCTAGGAATAAATCAATTAGGCTTACCAATTTTCCATTAACATTAGTCTACTTACTCAATGGCTCAAGGTGCATAAAGATGTGGCTTGCATGATTAAACGTCACTCAGCTTTATTGTGTCTGCCATAACCAGTTGCGATTTTAGCATGTCAATCTTGGTGGGGCAAACAAAACAAAACAAAAAAGTATGCATGCCAGCAAAGCCACTACATAACACAACACTAAACAATACATTAATTGCACAATAACGGTGACAAACGGTGCCCACAAACTGTTAGGGCCTACATAAAGCTGTTCCAACAGCAGAGCTTTCTTTTCAGCACCATGAAGTGAATCCTTACCGCTACACCTGGCTATCAGCGGAGCCTTGTCTGGCAGCGAAACAGTTCATTCAGCCACATTTACTGCCTTTTTAAAAACCACAGCTGGTATGGCTGACTTGCTTAAACAAATGTGGTTAATACCGACTCCTTGCGGATTTGTGTAAGTCGATAAGAACCGCATTCTCCTTCAATAATAACAAACGGCAAAATGGGGTTTGACTTTTGAACCATACACAAACATTGTTACATTTATGTTCAGTAAATTCATCATGTTTGTTCTTATATCATTAACATTGAGAGAGAGAGAGAGACTCGGTTAGCCTACCATTTGAACTATTTTATTAGGCCTATGTGGTCTGAAAAGGAAGGAAAATACAATAATGAGGATCCACTTTTATATACAATATACCGACGCACACACAGCGCATTGCGCAAACAAAACAACCCTTGCAATATCAACTGGAATTACATGGGTCTTACTGAACTTTGTGTTGAAAATAAATATTTGAATGAGGGCTGAGTGATGACAAGATGGCGTACTGAACACAGCGGTACAAATCACCTCAAGATAAAAACGTAATATTAAATATCAGTAAGTTAGACTAAATGTTAGCACTTCATATACTCCTGGGTAATAACATTCAATCTGGATAATAACACAAAACAAATCATAAGGCTAGAGAAATGTATCATCAAATATTACGAAAACAAGCAACACTCAAACATGACGGAGGGTAAACGAGGAGAATCAATCTCCAAAAGAAAACGCGACTCCTCGACGGATACAAATGATTTATGCTTTTCACCACTGGGACTGGTAAGTGTGGAAAGCGATCTGTTAAAGTCAATAAATGACAAACTGGGCATACTTGAATTAGTCAGTAAGGATATGAAGGAGTTGAAGGCGAGCCTTGAAATGAGTGACGAAAAAGCTGCGATAATGGAGAAAGAAACAAAAAAGCTAAAAGGGACAGTCACTAAGATAGAAACGGACGTTAATGAACTTAAAAAGGAGAAAACAAACAACAATTTTTCTGAGAGAAGCCTTATTACACATACAGACTAGATCTATGAGAGAAAATCTATACTTACGGGTATCCAAGAAAGAGAAGGAGAAGTTCCCGAAAATGTAGTGAAGGAATTCTCTCTTACAGCGCTTCAAATCCCACTCGATGCTGTCGATAAAATCCAACTCGAACGTGTACACCGTTTCGGACAAAGAGGACAGAGATATGAGCATCCAATCGTTGCCAAATTTGTTTTCTTTAAGGATAAAATAAGGGTTAAAAGCCTGGGTAAAATACTCGCTGGCATGAATAATCAGTTCCCGAGGGAGATTGCAGAATGACGCAAAGTTCTGTACCCAATCTTCAAGGAGAATATACTAAAAGGGAAGCTATTAGCTCTCGTAGCCGATAAACTGTATATTGACAACCAAATATTTGTGACACAAAGACTACTCCATGGCTATTCTAAAAATTACAAAGTTCTCATAGAGGAGTCGAATAATGGAACACCCAATACTAGCCATGGTAGGGATTGTAATAAAAATAAAGAATATAGATAGAAAAGCAAAAAAATAAAACAATTGTTGAATAAAATATTGTACAACTACACTGTAACTTTCAAGATAGGGAATAATGTAAAAAAATTAGTATTCCATTTTCCATTTATAGTATTTTATTAATGGTTAAGACTGCATTACAAGAAAGGATAACTAGCAAAATAATACATCTTCAAATCAACAGTTGAAGTCGGAAGTTTACATACACTTAGGTTGGAGTCATTAAAACTCGTTCTTCAACCACTCCACAAATTTCTTGTTAACACACTATAGTTTTGGCATGTCAGGACATCTACTTTGTGCATGACACAAGTAATTTTTCAAACAATTGTTTACAAATAGATTATTTCACTTATAATTCACTGTATCACAATTCCAGTGGTTCAGAAGTTTACATACACTAAGTTGACTGTGCCTTTAAACAGCTTGTAAAATTCCAGAAAATGATGTAATGGCTTTAGAAGCTTCAGATAGGCTAATTGACATCATTTGAGTCAATTGGAGGTGTACCTGTGGATGTATTTCAAGGCCTACCTTCAAACTCAGTGCCTCTTTGCTTGACATCATGGGAAAATCAAAATAAAATCAGCCAAGACCTCCACAAGTCTGGTTCATCCTTGGGAGCTATTTCCAAATGCCTGAAGGTACCACGTTCATCTGTACAAACAATAGTATGCAAGTATAAACACCATGGGACCACACAGCCGTCATAACGCTCAGGAAGGAGAAGCATTCTGTCTCCTAGAGATGAACGTACTTTGGTGCGAAAAGTACAAATCAATCCCAGAACAACAGCAAAGGACCTTGTGAAGATGCTGGAGGAAACAGGTACAAAAGTATCTATATCCACAGTAAAACGAGTCCTATATCGACATAACCTGAAAGGCCACTCAGCAAGGAAGAAGCCACTGCTCCAAAACCGCCATAAAAAAGCCAGACTACGGTTTGCAACTGCACATGGGGACAAAGATCGTACTTTTTGGAGAAATGTCCTCTGGTCTGATGAAACAAAAATAGAACTGTTCGTTATGTTTGGAGGAAAAAGGGGGGCCTTGCAAGCCGAAGAACACCATCCCAACCGTGAAGCACGGGGGTGGCAACATCATGCTGTGGGGGTGCTTTGCTGCAGGAGGGACTGGTGCACTTCACAAAATAGATGGCATCATGAGGAAGGAAAATTATGTGGATATATTGAAGCAACATCTCAAGACATCAGTCAGGAAGTAAAGCTTGGTCGCAAATGGGTCTTCCAAATGGACAATGACTCAAAGCATACTTCCAAAGTTGTGACAAAATGGCTTAAGGACAACAAAGTCAAGGTATTGGAGTGGCCATCACAAAGCCCTGACCTCAATCCTATAGAAAAACTTCAGCAAACAGAAGACATAGAAGGCACAGCATGTGGGTATGTGTGGATGTATTGTGATGGAAGGTGTGGTGTGTGTTTTTTTGTTTGGAAAAGTGTGTCGTTAAGTGAGTGAGAAAGGAAATGGTTGCATATCCCAGAACCTGTTGTGTCTGTGAGCAGGGGTTGTAAGAGAGAGCTTTCAATTTTGTGCGGACGAGGGATATACATTTTTTTATAAAGTATACATCTACAGTGAGGGAAAAAAGTATTTGATCCCCTGCTGATTTTGTACGTTTGCCCACTGACAAAGACATGATCAGTCTATAATTTTAATGGTAGGTTTATTTGAACAGTGAGAGACAGAATAACAACAAAGAAATCCAGAGAAACGCATGTCAAAAATGTTATGAATTGATTTGCATTTTAATGAGGGAAATAAGTATTTGACCCCTATGCAAAACATGACTTAGTACTTGGTGGCAAAACCCTTGTTGGCAATCACAGAGGTCAGACGTTTCTTGTAGTTGGCCACCAGGGTTGCACACATCTCAGGAGGTATTTTTTCCCACTCCTCTTTGCAGATCTTCTCCAAGTCATTAAGGTTTCGAGGCTGACGTTTGGCAACTCGAACCTTCAGCTCCCTCCACAGATTTTCTATGGGATTAAGGTCTGGAGACTGGCTAGGCCACTCCAGGACCTTAATGTGCTTCTTCTTGAGCCACTCCTTTGTTGCCTTGGCTGTGTGTTTTGGGTCATTGTCATGCTGGAATACCCATCCACGACCCATTTTCAATGCCCTGGCTGAGTGAAGGAAGTTCTCACCCAAGATTTGACGGTACATGGCCCCGTCCATCGTCCCTTTGATGCGGTGAAGTTGTCCTGTCCCCTTAGCAGAAAAACACCCCCAAAGCATAATGTTTCCACCTCCATGTTTGACGGTGGGGATGGTGTTCTTGGGGTCATAGGCAGCATTCCTCCTCCTCCAAACACGGCGAGTTGAGTTGATGCCAAAGAGCTCGATTTTGGCCTCATCTGACCACAACACTTTCACCCAGTTCTCCTCTGAATCATTCAGGTGTTCATTGGCAAATTTCAGACGGGCCTGTATATGTGCTTTCTTGAGCAGGGGGACCTTGCGGGCGCTGCAGGATTTCAGTCTTTCACGGCGTTGTGTGTTACCAATTGTTTTCTTGGTGACTATGGTCCCAGCTGCCTTGAGATCATTGACAAGATCCTCCCGTGTAGTTCTGGGCTGATTCCTCACCGTTCTCATGATCATTGCAACTCCACGAGGTGAGATCTTGCATGGAGCCCCAGGGCGAGGGAGATTGACAGTTATTTTGTGTTTCTTCCATTTGCGAATAATCACACCAACTGTTTTCACCTTCTCACCAAGCTGCTTGCCGATGGTCTTGTAGCCTATTCCAGCCTTGTGTAGGTCTACAATCTTGTCCCTGACATCCTTGGAGAGCTCTTTGGTCTTGGCCATGGTGGAGAGTTTGTAATCTGATTGATTGATTGCTTCTGTGGACAGGTGTCTTTTATACAGGTAACAAGCTGAGATTAGGAGCACTCCCTTTAAGAGTGTGCTTCTAATCTCAGCTCGTTACCTGTAGAAAAGACACCTGGGAGCCAGAAATCATTCTGATTGAGAGGGGATCAAATACTTATTTCCCTCATTAAAATGCAAATCAATTTATAACATTTTTGACATGATTTTTTCTGGATTTTGTTGTTGTCCTATCATGATGGAACGGTCTACACCCTAGACACCTACACACCCACCTGAGCGACCCATACACCAAAGAGAAGTCCCTATCTGTTTTAAGGGCCTGCTGTAAGTTGCCTATATGCAGCCACAACAGAAAGATAAATGTGATCAGAGACCTACTAGAGCAGCACCGACCCCTCAAGATTCTGAGCCTGCCTGGCAGGGTTGGTCCTACAAAGCCAGAGCCCCCTGATGGGAGAGCATGATATACAAGGAAATTCTCAAAGCTGCTAATGAGAACCTTGACGACCTTGTACCTAGCCGGCGGGGATTCCGGTGGGGTACCCCCACCCAGGTAGTGGCAGTGCTGGCAACACTGGCTGCAGTAACCAATGGGGAGGGGGTCACACTCGGACAATCAGATGGGGGGCATATTATTGTGGCCCTGGTGGCACAAAATAATCAACGGTCTTACTGCACAGAGACGCTGAGGAAAATGGTCACAACGGGGGACCAGCGTGAGTGTGTTTCAGGGGAAGGGGGTGGATCTGATCTCCATCAGCTAGGACTTGACATTGGTTAATAAAATCTCACATTTTTGCTTAATCGTGCATGCTTTCTTAAACAGCTGTAACCATATGCATTCGTAAATCAGGTCCTTTCTTGAGTTGGGCTCTGGGATGTAACAACCGTTGAGCTTCTGAGCTTATGGTTGATTGTGGGGAAAAGGGGTTGAGTGTGTGTGAGTGTATGTGTGTGTGTGTGTGTATGTATCCCACATCTGTTGCAAGGGGGTAAGGATGTTAGGGACAATATAGGATGAATCACAATAATTGTTTGCTATAATAATAATTGCTTGACAAAAATATTATGTAATGAAATGGCAATCCTGGTTATAGGTAACAATCCTTTGCATGAACTGCCGACATTATTACGCATATTAATTGATGAAAATTAAGATATGCAAGATATTTGAATAGATATATATTTTTAATAGCTATATATAAAGCAAATTGAGGTGAGAGCATTGGAAATGCTTTTAGCGGATGATCTGCTTCTGTGGGTGGCACTGTATGCTGTTTTCGAAGGATGGGACCTGGCCTCTCGGGGGGCCTAGGGATCCGGGGGTGGGGGGGTGGTCTGCCGGTCACTGGGATGACAACCCAACTTTGGTTGGGAAGGGGCTTTAGTGGGTGAAATAGTGGAGAACAATTGGAGGGTTACTTAGTAGCAATGCAAATATTATGGTACAGCTAGATGGACACTCAATCACCATGGTACTTTTTAATGGTACATTTACAAACATATACATTTATTATGATAAATAGATTTGAAACTTGTATCTCATTATGGTAAATGGTGAAATAAGTATAGTAAGTTATAATTGTAATGGCTTAGCAGATAATAACAAAATAATAACTATATTTACATGGCTCAAAGAGAAGGAATATAATATCTATTGTATACAGGAAACTCGTTCAACAATTTTAGATGAAGTTGTGTGGAAAAAGGACTGCGAAGGGCAAAATATACTTCTCCCATGGGCAAAGAAACTCAAAAGGGGTGATGATATTAATTAACAGTAATTTTGATGCGAATGTGCAAATTGTCCAAACAGATCTGCAAGGTAGATGGATTATTTTAAATATGTTATTGTACCATAAACAGATATGGCTCATTAACCTTTAGAGACAAATAATGATGATCCACGTGGGCGAGGATATTGGAAATGTAATCAAAGCCTATTGGATGATAACTTGTTTTTAACTAGGACAGAGGAATTTATAACTTCATTTTTCCGACATAACATAGGTACAGCAAATCCCCTTATTGTATGGGACACAATTTAATGTGCCTTTAGAGGCCATGCAATTCAGTACTCATCTCGAAAACAAAAGCAACTTAGGTTAAAAGAGTCCATACTAACAAAGGAAATAGAAGGTCTAACAGAACAGATAGATAGCGAAAAAATCTGTACCACAGAGGCTCAGAATAAGTTAGAGGAAAAACAAAAATAAATGGAGGAACTTTTTCAGGAAAGATCAATATAATATATTATGTAATATATTATAAAAATAAAGCAAACTGGATGGAATATGGGGAAAAATGCACCAAATTATTTTTTTTATCTTCAACATAGAAATGCTACAAAAACGAATTGACTGAAACTGGTTACAAATGATGGAGTCACCCATGAGTCACCAAATTATATTTTGAAGGAGGAAGCAAAGTACTTTAAGCATATGTTTTCGTTTCAGTCTTCTCCATCTCCTCTAACCGCAGCTAATTGTATGGATTTATTTTCTATTGATAATGTAAAATTAACAACCGTACAGAAATACTTGTGTGAAGATGACATTCAGAGGAGGAACTTCTTGATGCAATTAAAGCCTTTAAGTCCAGGAAAACTCCAGGGCTGGATGGCATACCAGTTGAGGACCATTATTAATTTAATGTGCCTTTAGAGGCCATGCCTCCTGAGTGGCGCAGTGGTCTAAGGCACTGCATCGCAGTGCTAGCTGTGCCACTAGATCCTGGTTCGAATCCAGGCTCTGTCGTAGCTGGCCTCAACCGGGAGACCCATGGGGCGGCGCACAATTGGCCCAGGGTAGGGGAGGGAATGGCCGGCAGGGATGTAGCTCAGTTGGTAGAGCATGGCGTTTGCAACGCAAGGGTTGTGGGTTCGATTCCCACGGGGGGTATGAAAAAAATAAAAATAATGTATGCACTCACTAACTGTAAGTCGCTCTGGATAAGAGAGATATGAGCGTCTGCTAAATGACTAAAATGTTAAAAATTATTAGCATGTTTTAACCACTCCTATGTAAATGGTAGATGATCAGACACTCGACAAGAAGGTCTGATTTCATTATTACTGAAACAGGATACAGGTGGGAAATATAAAGATCCAGTCCATTAAAAAAATTGGAGGCCCCTTACACTTCAGTGTTGTGATGCAAAAATCTTAGCAAAATGTATAGCACATAGAATTAAAAAGTCAGACGGACATTGTCGGACATTATTCATCCTAATCAGACAGGTTTTTTACATGGATGATACATTGGAGATAATATAAGGCAAGTACTGGAAACAATAGAACACTATGTCAAATCTGGGAAACCAGGCCTGCTATTCATAGTTGACTTTGAAAAAGCTTTTGATAAAGTACGACTGGAGTTTATATATAAATGCCTGGAACATTTCCATTTTGGATATTCTCTTATAAAAGGGGTTAAAATCATGTATCGTAACCCTAGGTGTAAAATTGTAAATAATGGCTATGTCTCAGAAAGTTTTAAACTGTCAAGAGGAGTAAAACAAGGTTGTCCACTATCGGCATATCTATTTATTATGGCCATCGAAATGTTAGCTATTAAAATCAGATCCAACAATAATATCAAGGGATTAGAAATCCAGGGCTTAAAAACAAAGGTGTCATTGTATGCTGATGATTAATGTTTTCTCTTAATTCCACAACTTGGATCCCTCCACAGCCTCATAGAGGATCTAGATACATTTTCTAACCTCTCTGGATTACAACCAATTTATGATAAATGTACTATATTACATTTTGGATAACTAAAAAATAAAAAAAATACATTACATAGGTGTAGTTTACCAATAAAATGGTCTGATGGTGATGTGGATATACACGGTATACATATACCGAAATAAATAAATAAATGAATAAATAAATAATCTCACTCCAATACATTTTATTGGAAATTAGCAAAAATTGAAAAGATTGTGCTACCATGGAAATGTAAATATCTGTCTATTTGTGGAAAAATCACCCTGATTAACTCTTTAGTAATATCCCAGTTTACCTATTTGCTTATGGTCTTGCCTACACCTAGCAAACAGTTGTTTAAATTATATGAGAAATAAATTGGAACGGCAAGCCAGATTAAATTAAACGGGCCTATTTTTATAATGAATATGATTTCGGAGGGCAGAAATTATTCAATATTAAAGAACTAGACCTCTCACTAAAAGGCTTCAGTCATACAAAAGTTATACTTAAATCCGAACTGGTTCTCTAGCAAACTAGTAAGATTGTCTCTCCCTATGTTCAAGAATGGCCTTTTTCCCTTTATTCACATTACAACCTCTCACCTTCAGTTATTTGAAAAGGAAATAATCTCCCAAATATCACTATTTCTAAAACAAACCATAGAAAGTTGGTTGTAATTTCAATTTCATCCACTAGAAACAACAGAACAAATAATACAACAAATATTGTGGTTAAACTCAAATATACAAATTGATTAAAAAAACATTATGTTTGAAAACAATTTTTTAAAAGGTATAATCTTCGTAAATGGCATCATAGGTAGGACTGGTGGAGTTATGTCGCACATGCAGCTTACAAAAACATATGGAAATGTCTGCTCTACCCAAAATTTCAACCAAATAATTGCAGCATTACTGCAAAAATGGAAGAGGAAAGTGGAAGGGGGAAAAAGTAAGGAACTTGTCTGTTGGCCTTGCATTAAAGACTATAATTGGTTAAAGAAATTTGTGATAAATAAAAAAGTATACCAGTTTCATTTAAGGACCAAAAAATTGACAGCCATGCCGTATAGATTACAAAATAGTTGGGAAGAGATCTTTGACGTACCGATTCCATGGCACATGGTTTATGAACTGATACGCAAAACGACGCTGGTTTCAAAACTTTTTTAATTTAAATTATTATACAAAATTCTTGCAACCAGCTCTTCAGATTTTGCTGCGAAGAGACAAAATTCTTAGATCATTTGTTTTGGTACTGTCCATGTGAATATTGTTTTTGGTCACAGGTCCAGGAATGGCTGAAGAATTCCAATATTTACCTGGAGCTAACCCTGCAGATAGTACTACTGGGTGATCTGAAAAGTCATAGTCAATCCATCAATAATGTAATATACTTTTAGCAAAAAAAATATTTTCAATTTACAATCTGTAGAAACAATGAGAATAGAAAGGTTCAGAACTTTTGAGAAACATCACAGCACAGTTGAAAAATATATGGCAAATAGAAATCCAAAATGGATTGTGTTAAGAGATAGATGGGAGGAGTTGAATGGAGCTGAAGGTTGGGACTAATAACAACTAATAACAACAAGATAACTAATGTAAAACATACTGTGTCTGTAAAACGTATATAGGTTATAGGATAATACATTTTGTGAAAGAGCACAGTTTGAAAGATATGGCAAATAGAAATCAAATCGGATGGACTTCATGACATCATCATCAGAAATAGATGGGAGAGGTTGAGGGAAGAGGAAGGACAGGAGTAAAAACAAACAAAATACAGTGCATTGCAAAAGCATTCATCCCCCTTGGTGTTTTTCCTATTTTGTTGCATTACAACCTGTAATTTAAATTGATTTTTATTTGGATTTCATGTAATGGACATACACAAAATAGTCCAAATTTGTGAAGTGAAATGAAAAAAATAACTTGTTTCAAAAAATTCTAAAAAAGAAATAACGGAAAAGTGGTGTGTGCATATGTATTCACCCCCTTTGCTATGAAGCCCCTAAATAAGATTTGGAGCAAACAATTACCTTCAGAAGTCACATAATTAGTTAAATAAAGTCCACCTGTGTGCAATCTAAGTGTCACATGATCTGTCAAACCTGTTCTGTAAGGCCCCAGAGTCTGCAACACCACTAAGCAAGGGGCACCACCAAGCAAGTGGCACCATGAAGACCAAGGACCTCTCCAAACAGGTCAGGGACAAAGTTGTGGAGAAGTACAGATCAGGGTCGGGTTATAAAAAAATATCAGAAATTTTGAACATCCCACGGAGCACCGTTAAATCCATTATTCAAAATTTGAAAGAATATGGCACCACAACAAACCTGCCAAGAGAGGGCCGCCCACCAAAACTCACGGACCAGGCAAAGAGAGGCAACAAAGAGACCAAAGATAACCCAGAAGGAGCTGCAAAGCTCCACAGCGGAGATTGGAGTATCTGTCCATAGGACCACTTTAAGCCTTACACTCCACAGAGCTGGGATTTACGGAAGAGTGGGCAGAAAAAAAGCCATTGCTTTAAGAAAAAATTAAGCAAACATGTTTGGTGTTCGCCAAAAGGCATGTGGGAGATTCTCCAAACTTATGGTCAGATGAGACAAAAAAAGAGCTTTTTGACCATCAAGGAAAACGCTATGTCTGGCGCAAACCCAACACCTCTCATCACCCCGAGAACACCATCCTCACAGTGAAGCATGGTGGTGGCAGCATCATGCTGTGGGGATGTTTTCATCGGCAGGCACTGGGAAACTGGTCAGAATTGAAGGAATGATGGATGGCGCTAAATACAGGGAAATTCTTGAGGAAAACCTGTTTCAGTCTTCCAGAGATTTGAGACTGGGACGGAGGTTCACCTTCCAGCAGGACAATGACCCTAAGCATACTGCTAAAGCAACACTTGAGTGGTTTAAGGGGAAACATTTAAATGTCTTGGAATGGCCTAGTCAAAGCCCAGACCTCAATCCAATTGAGAATCTGTGGTATGACTTAAACATTGCTGTACACCAGCGGAACCCATCCAACTTGAAGGAGCTGGAGCAGTTTTGCCTTGAAGAATGGGCAAAAATCCCAGTGGCTAGATGTGCCAAGATTATAGAGACATACCCCAAGAGACTTGCAGCTGTAATTGCTGCAAAATGTGTCTCTACAAAGTATTGACTTTGGGGGGGTGAATAGTTATGCACACTCAAGCTTTCAGTTTTTTTGTCTTATTTCTTATTTTTTCACAATAAAAAATATGTTGTATCTTCAAAGTGGTAGGCATGTTGTGTAAATCAAATAATACAAACCCCCAAAAAATCCATTTTAATTCCAGGTTGTAAGGCAGCAAAATAGCAAAAATGCCAAGGGGGGTGAATACTTTCGCAAGCCGCTGTAGAACTATTGTAAAATAGACTGTGTCCATAAAATGTATATAGTATGTATAAGCTGGAAGTAGAGGCCTAAGCGTTGTTGTTCACTAGTTTACTCCAATTAGGGAAGGGGTGGTGGGGTTGGAAAGTAATAAAGGAAAATATATTTTTTTTAAAGGATGTATATATATATATATATATATATATATATATGTATGTATATGTATTTATATGTACGTATGTGTATATGTATGTGTATGTATATATATGTATATATATAGATATATTTGCAAGAAAAAAAAACATATGGGGGTTTGGAAGTGATGCAGAGAATTACACTACCGTTCAAAAGTTTGGGGTCACTTAAAAATTTTCTTGTTTTCCATGAAAACATACATGAAATGAGTTTGAATAGGAAATATAGCAAAATCATAGGAAATGTAGTCATTGACAAGGTTAGAAATAATGATTTTAATATAATAATTGTGTCACGGTTCCCTCAGACAGAACCCAGAAGCAGACCAGGACAAGGAGAGTTGAACGAAGGTGAGGGTTTATTACAGATTCAAAAAAGGTGCAGAATAATCCAGGGACAGAGCGGGCGGCGTGGATGAGTTGTTGAGGGTGCAGTTGTTGGTCCAGTGATGGCTCGGCAGCGCCGACCATCAGGCAGAGGTAGTGAAGGTTCCGGACGAAGTGACTGCAGATGGGACAAAAACGGAGGTAAGTAAACCAAAAACCAACAAGGTACAAAACAACAAAACTAACGCTAGACGCTCTAGGACTGATACTCTGACAAAACCTACTGTTCATGGCTACGCGATCCGGCAGGAACTGGATGTTCGGCCAGAGCCTAAGAAGGGTGATGATCAGGACCAGGTGTGCAGATTGCTGATGGGATGCAGGTGCGGAAAACAAGAGCGCTCCCGGAGCGTTCCCGAACCCTCGGGAAACTGGAGATTACGAACAGGAAAACCTTAGTCACCAGACAGGACCCGACTCAGACAGCCGGGATCGTTACAGTACCCCCTCCGACCAACGCCACCGGGCGGACTCCCGGAGCGCCAGGATGGAGGCGGTAGAAGTCACTGATGAGGTCCGCATCTAGGACCTGTCGCCGCGGAATCCAACTCCTCTCCTCAGGGCCATACCCCTCCCAGTCCACGAGATACTGGAAACCCCGGCCCCGCCGTCTGGAATCCATGATGCGACGCACCGTGTAGGCAGGACCACCTCCGATCATCCGAGGAGGAGGAGGAGGAGGCGGAGGAGGCAACAGAGGACTGAGGAAGACAGGCTTGAGGCAGGAGACATGAAAGGTGGGATGGACTCTGAGCGTCCTCGGTAGTTTGAGTCGAACTGCCACCGGATTGATCACCTTCTCCACCACAAACGGACCAATGAACTTCGGTAACAACTTCCTAGACTCAGTCCGTAACGGAAGATCCCGTGTAGCCACCAAACCCTATCTCCGATGGTAGTAGGTGGGAGCGGGGGATCCGGCGGCGGTCGCCTGGAGCTGATACCGGTCCGAAACTCTAAGGAGTGCCTTTCTGGCCCGATGCCAGGTCCGGTGGCAACGTGCGAATATGGGCCTGAACAGAAGGCACTGAGAGCTCCTTCTCCTGAGAAGGAAACAGGGGAGGTTGGTAGCCATACAGGCACTGGAAGGGAGACATCCCAGTGGCAGATGTAGGAAGAGTATTGTGGGCATACTCAACCCAAGGCAACTGAGAGACCCAGGAGGTGGGGTTGGAAGAGACCAGACAGCGTAGCGTGGATTCCATCTTCTGGTTGGCTCTCTCCGCCTGACCATTGGACTGGGGGTGAAAACCAGATGTGAGACTGACTGTAGCTCCAATGGCCAAACAGAAGGACTTCCAGACAGCAGAGGTAAACTGAGGGCCACGGTCGGAAACGATATCACTGGGCAAACCGTGGACCCTGAAAACCTCCCCTAACCAGGATCTCGGACGTCTCCGAGGCAGAGGAAGCTTGGCAATTGGCACAAAGTGGGCGAACTTGCTGAATCTGTCCACGATAGTCAGAACGACCGTGTTCCCCTCAGAAGCGGGCAACCCAGTGACGAAGTCCAGGGCCAGATGCGACCATGGTCGCCGGGGAATAGGAAGGGGGTGAAGTAGTCCAGAGCTGGGCCGATTGGTACTCTTATTCTGCGCACACACTGGACAGGCAGCAACAAACCCCGAGTATCCTCGGCCATGGCAGGCCACCAAAAACGTCTGCGAAGAAACGCCATTGTCCGAGCCACGCCAGGGTGACAAGCCATCTTGCTGGCGTGGGACCATTTGAGGACAGCCGGACGAACCGACTCAGGCACAAACAACCGACCGGGTGGACCGTTACCGGGACCGGGCTGAGTCCGAAGGGCCGCCAGCACCTCCTCCTCAATCTTCCACATAACTGCTCCCACGACGCAGTTCCGGGGGAGAATTGTCTCGGTCTTGGACCCACTCTCCTCCGTCTTGGAGAACATCCGGGACAAGGCGTCCGCCTTGCCGTTCTTAGATCCAGGTCGGAACGTCAGGGAAAACTTGAATCGTCCGAAAAACAACGCCCACCTGGCCTGGCGGGAGTTGAGACGTTTAGCCGATTGCACGTAAGCAAGATTCTTGTGGTCAGTCCAGACAATAAACGGTTGCTCCGCCTCCAACCAGTGGCGCCACTCCTCCAAGGCAAGTTTCACCGCGAGAAGCTCCCGGTTACCCACATCGTAATTCCTCTCCGCAGGCGAAAGCGCGACGAGTAGTAGGCGCACGGATGGAGTTTACTGTCCGTGGAGCATCGCTGCGACAGGATGGCGCCAACTCCCACATCAGACGCGTCCACTTCAACGACGAACTGACGGGCCGTGTCCGGTTGAGAGAGAATCGGTGCGTTGGTGAATCGCCTCTTCAAATCCAGAAACGCATACGATCCGCCTCCGGATTCCACTTGAAGGTCCTGATACTGGAAGTCAAGGCAGTTAATGGAGGCGGCCACACGGCTGTAATCCCGGATGAATCTGCGGTAGAAATTCGCAAACCCCAAAAATCTCTGGAGCTGCAATCTCGTACCGGGCTGGGCCCATTCCAGAACCGCTCTAACCTTCTCCTGGTCCATCCTAATCTCTCCCCTGGAGATGATGTACCCAGAAAGGATGTCGTGTGGGCGTGAAACTCGCACTTCTCGGCCTTCACGAACAGGCGATTCTCCAACAATCGCTGCAGAACCTGCCGGACATGCTGGACGTGGTCGGAAGGTTCCTTCGAGAAGATCAGAATGTCATCCAGGTAAACAAACACAAAGAGACCGATCATATCTCTCAGGACGTCGTTCACCATACTCTGGAATACCGCTGGAGCATTGGTCAGTCAAAACGGCATCACCTGATACTCGAAGTGACCCATCGGTGTATTGAAACCCGTCAACCACTCGTCCCCCTCTCTGATCCGGACCAGGTGATACGCATTGCGTAGGTCTAGCTTGGTGAACACCGTAGCACCCTGTAAGAGTCGAAGGCAGAACTCATCAAGGGCAGGGGATACTTGTTCTTGACCGTGATGTCATTCAACCCCCGATAATCAATACACGGTCGAAGAGAGCCATCCTTCTTACCCACAAAGAAGAATCCTGCCCCCAGGGGTGATGACGAGGGACGAAACGAGACCAGCAGCTAGGGACTCCTTGATGTAGGTCTCCAACGCCTCACGTTCAGGTCGGGAGATACTGTATAACCTTCCCTTGGGGTAGACAGCTCCAGGGACCAGGTTGATGGCACAATCATATGGTCGGTGGGGAGGAAGAGACAGAGCCTTCTGCTTACTGAAAACTTCCCCCAAATCGTGATATGTCTCGGGAACCAGGGACAAATCTGGGGGTTTAGCCTCAATCACCTGACTGGGAACCGAATGGGGGCAGGCAGTCTTGAGACAGTTAGCATGACAATCAAGGCTCCAACTCGTTACCTTGCCCGTCACCCAATCGAACGTGGGATTGTGTTCCTTCAGCCAGGGGTATCCAAGGACCAGAGGAACATGGGAAGACGGCAGAATGAAGAATGAAATCATCTCAGAATGATTCCCGACAACCGCATCTTAACCGGTTCAGTCCTCATCGTGATACGTGCCAGACTACTGCCGTTCAGAGTGGTCGCTTCAATGGCTTCCGGCAATTGCTCCTTGGAAAGCCCCAGCTGTTCCACCAACTCGGCATCAAGAAAGCTTCCATCGGCACCTGAATCGATAAAAGCGTTAAGCGCTAAGCTCTGATTCCTGTTCACAAGGGTAGCCGGGAAACGGGGTCTGACAGAGGTACTGAGAGGTTGAAACTGGCTCGCTAACAGTCCTCCCAACTTTAGCGAGCCGGGCAGTTTGACGACCGCCGGGAACAAGTGGAGATGTAATGTCCGAGCGACCACAGTAGAGGCAGCAGTTGGTCTTACGTCTATGTTGACGCTCCTCCTTGGTTAACCCGTGCCGCCCCACTTGCATGGGTTCAGAATCGGGAGAGAGGTCCTCTCCACTAATCCTTTGTGGTGGCGAATGATCGACGTGTTCTGGTCCACCACCCGACCCGACTGGGAACTGAGAAGCTGATCGATTGGGACGGACCCCATTGCTTCTCCCTCCTTCGCTCTCGGACTCGATTATCCACCCGAATAGACAAGGCTACCAAGCTGTCCAGGTCACTAGGCTCCGGATAAGAGATCAACTCATCCTTGAGCTGCTCCGACAGACCCTGGTAAAAGGCCGCTTGCAAAGACTCCTCGTTCCACCCACTCTCCACAGCCAACGTCTTGAACTCGATCACGAAGTCGAGCCACGCTGCGAGTTCCTTGGTGAAGAGAAAACAGGCGCCTAGCTGCGTCCCTCCCCTCGGACGGAATGGTCGAAGAGCTTCCTCATCTCGGCCGTGAACCCCTGGTATGAAGCCATGCAGGGATCCTGTCGTTCCCAAACGGCTGAAGCCCACTCCAGCGCTCGACCACGCAGCAACTCAATCACAAAGGCTATCCTAGCCTTGTCTGTGGCATAAGAGTAGGGCTGTAGATCGAACACTAATCCACACTGCATAAGGAAGGAACGGCATCTTCCCAGCTCCCCCTCATATTTATCCGGCGTCGGAACCTTGGGCTCACGGAGGGACACAACTTCAGAAGCGGCAGGCGAGATGGGTGAAACCGGTAGTGGGTCCTCCACCGGACACTGGCGTTGGTTCTGGACCTCCGTCAGACCGGAAGAAAGGTTCCGAACTGACAACGCGATCTCCTGTAGTACCGTGCTATGATGGCCCAACATCTTCTCCTGCTGGGTAATGGCATGGCGAACAGAGTCCAGGTCCGCTGGGTTCATTACTGGCCGGATCGTTCTGTCACGGTTCCCTCAGACAGAACCCAGAAGCAGACCAGGACAAGGAGAGTTGAACGAAGGTGAGGGTTTATTACAGATTCAAAAAAGGTGCAGAATAATCCAGGGACAGAGCGGGCGGCGTGGATGAGTTGTTGAGGGTGCAGTTGTTGGTCCAGTGATGGCTCGGCGGCCGCCGACCATCAGGCAGAGGTAGGGTGAAGGTTCCGGACGAGTGACTGCAGATGGGACAAAAACGGAGGTAAGTAAACCAAAAACCAACAAGGTACAAAACAACAAAACTAACGCTAGACGCTCTAGGACTGATACTCTGACAAAACCTACTGTTCATGGCTAACGATCCGGCAGGAACTGGATGTTCGGCCAGAGCCTAAGAAGGGTGATGATCAGGACCAGGTGTGCAGATTGCTGATGGGATGCAGGTGCGGAAAACAAGAGCGCTCCCCGGAGCGTTCCCGAACCCTCGGGAAACTGGAGATTACGAACAGGAAAACTTAGTCACCAGACAGGACCCGACTCAGACAGCCGGGATCGTTACAAATTGTGTCCTTCAAACTTTGCTTTCGTCAAATAATCCTCAATTTGCAGCAATTACAGCCCTGCAGACCTTTGGCATTCTATTTGTACATTTGTTGAGGTAATCTGAAGAGATTTCACCCCATGCACCTCCCACAAGTTGGATTGGCTTGATGGGCACTTCTTATGTACCATACGGTCAAGCTGCTCCTACAACAGCTCAATAGGGTTGAGATCCAGTGACTGTGCTGGCCACTCCATTATAGACAGAATACCAGCTGACTGCTTCTTCCCTAAATAGTTATTGCATAGTTTGGAGCTGTGCTTTGGGTCATTGACCTGTTGTAGGAGGAAATTGGCTCCAATCAAGCGCCGTCCACAGGGTATGGCATGCCGTTGCAAAATGGAGTGATAGCCTTCCTTCTTCAACATCCCTTTTACCCTGTACAAATCTCCCACTTTACCACCACCAAAGCACCCCCAGACCATCACATTGCCTCCACCATGCTTGAAAGATGGCATCAAGCACTCCTCCAGCATCTTTTCATTTGGTCTGCGTCTCACAAATGTTCTTCTTTGTGATCCGAACACCTCAAACTTCAATTCGTCTGTCCATAACACTTTTTCCAATCTTCCTCTGTCCAGTGTCTGTGTTCTTTTGCCCATCTTATTCTTTTATTTTTATTGGCCAGTCTGAGATATGGCTTTTTCTTTGCAACTCTGCCTAGGTCAGCATCCCGGAGTCGCCGCTTCACTGTTGACGTTGAGACTGGTGTTTTGCGGGTTCTATTTAATGAAGCTGCCAGTTGAGGACCTGTGAGGCGTCTGTTTCTCAAACTAGACACTATAATGTATTTGTCCTCTTGCTCCGTTGTGCACCGGGGCCTCCCCCTCCTCTTTCTATTCTGGTTAGAGCCAGTTTGCGTTTTCTGTGAAGGCAGTAGTACACAGCGTTGTAAGAGATCTTCCGTTTCTTGGCAATTTCTCACATGGAATAGCCTTCATTTCTCAGAACAAGAATAGACTGACGAGTTTCAGAAGAAAGTTATTTGTTTCTGGCAATTTTGAGCCTGTAATCGAACCCACAATTGCTGATGCTCCAGATACTCAACTAGTCTAAAGAAGGCCAGTTTTATTGCTTCTTTAATCAGCACAACAGTTTTCAGCTGTGCTAACATAATTGCAAAAGGGTTTTCTAATGATCAATTAGCCTTTTAAAATGATAAACTTGGATTAGCAAACACACCGTGCCATTGGAACACAGGACTGATGGTTGCTGATAATGGGCCTATGTACGCCTATGTAGATATTCCATTAAAAATCAGCTGTTTCCAGCTACAATAGCCATTTACCTCATTAAAAATGTGTACACTGTATTTCTGATCAATTATTTTAATTGACAAAAAAAGTGCTTTTCTTTCAAAAACAAGTACATTTCTAAGTGACCCCAAACTTTTGAACGGTAGTGTACATTGATGGAAGTTACAATCTATCTGCAATATTAAAGCTGATCTACCCCCCAAAAAATTAAACAGTTTGGGGAAGGCCCTTTCCTGTTTCAGCATGATAATGCCCCCTTGCACAAAGCGAGGTCCATACAGAAATGTTTTGTCGAGATCGATGTGGAAGAACTGGACTGGAATGCATAGAGCCCTGACCTCAACCCCATCAAACACCTTTGGGATGAATTGGAACACCAACTGCGAGCCAGGCCTAATCGCCCAGCATCAGTGCCCGAACTCACTAATGCTCTTGTGACTGAATGGAAGCAAGTCCCCGCAGCAATGTTCCAACATCTAGTGGAAAGCCTTCCCAGAAGAGTGAAGGCTGTTATAGAAGCAAAGGGGGGACCAACTCCATATTAACGCCCATGATTTTGGAATGAGATGTTCGACGAGCAGGTGTCCACATACTTTTGGTCATATAGTGTATATAAACAAAATCAAAGAAGATCCTACAAGATACCAGGAGGATCTTAAGAAACAAAAATAAAGATACCTCAAGAGAAAATAAAGTAGTGAACTGAAACCCATCTCACAACTTTCCCAGGGAGAAAAAAAGAAAAATAGGAGGCAATGGAAAATAAAACCAAAGAAACAGAAGATCAACTATCCAGAAAATAGTGGTTATGGAATCATACCTGTCAAGGAACACACCACCACACTCACCTGAAGTCTTACAGCTACAGAATGCTGACTTACCTGCCCCGGCAAAAATTGACTCCACATCTATGTGATTGTTTTGGCCCACAGACCGTGATAATTCAACAAACAGAGGCAGACAAAGCATAACCTTCCACTTCAACCTGCACAGCACCATAGCCATCTCCTTGCGCAATACAGCCCATTGCAGACATACATGAGGGACTGATTGGAAAGTGGTGTGTTGTGAAACCCTTACCCTGGTATTATACATGATGTTGATGCAGATAGCTGAGCTCTAGTCAAGATGATGAGTTGTGTGGGAGCCAACTGATTATTTTGGCCAATGAGAGAGGACATTGTATAGTACCAACCAGAGAATGTGCTTGGGCTTGTCCCTGAGCCTCATCCAGTGACAAAATGACATATGATGCTTGATGGCGAAGTCTAGGAGGAAATTTGCTTTCTCACTAAGCGATAGAGAGCATTAAGGGCATAACCTAATCTTGCGTGAGCACACACCTGTCTCATGAGTCTGAATCAATAGACTGCAGCCAGTGAACAATAATTTGTTTAATGTCAACCAGTGTTTCCAACCTTGTACATGTATTTCTGTCTAATGCATTGAATCCCAAAATTGTTCTAAAATATGCTTTAAGTAACCTTTGTTTTTTGATGTTTTGAACAGTGTTCTATATCTTTAATAAAATTAAACATATACAATTGTGACATTAAAAGGTTTTTCATCAGTTGTTTTATATGAAATGTCATTTCCACCACACTCTGTCATTACCAAAACACTAAGTCATTACCATCACGGTACATATTTTTGAGGAAAATGTGTATTAAATTACAATTGATACTGATGATTTTTCCAATATGTGAACCTTATATGCTTGTTCTTAAGATAATTCGAAAAAAGAATGTAAAATATAAAAATGTTGATGTGGTAAATACATGTTTCTGAATATCATCAAGGCATTTATGGACATTTAGACATGACAATGATGAATACATATAATTAAGAAAGCTTCCAAATAGTAAAAAAAAATATGATTGAAAAAAAAGTGAAATGTTATATAAAATACCTTAGGCACAATTTCTGTAATTTCTTTTTCAACTAAAATAGCAAATTTTAGGACGTGGTGGTAATGACATTTCCCCTCGGGTATTTGGGGAAACCAATACAAATATTTATATTCTTAAATAGTATGGTCTCAGCCAGTATTAGATCTTGTTTCCAGACAGAGCGAAAGAAAATGTTCAGATAGATAAAAAGCAGTTTCAAGAGGTTTCATTTTCAAAAACATTTGCCCGTATTTGCAACATCATTCAACTATCTTACGTAACTAGTACGAAACCAGTGCTAAAGCTTATGTCATCAGTTTCTCGTGACAATGTAACATTGTTTGGTGTTGTCACGTCTACTACTGCTCCTCCCCTCCAGTGTGCGACGTAGACGGAATACTAACCACCGGTCCTGGGATTCCATAATTACGCGCACCTGCAGATCATTATGATTCACACCTGGACTCCATTACCTTCCTCATTACCTCCCCTTTTGCAGTTATTACCTCCCCTTTATCTGTTCCTCCCTTACGTTCATTCCTCAGTCTGTATTGTTCCTGTGTTCATGCTATATCGCCACTGTTATGCTGTCTCGTTTCACGTTTGTTGTTTTATTAAACGTTTCACCTGCACCATCTCCTCGACAGACGCATCTACCCTCTGTCCACTTCCCCTGCGTCGGCTGGTTTCTTCTTCGTGGCCAAGAAGGATAGAGGGTTATGTCCCTGCATTGACTACAGAGGACTCAACTAAATCACCACAAAGTATCAGTACCCTCTCCCATTGGTGCCGTCAGCCATCGAGCAGCTCAGCAGGTTCTTTACCAAACTGGACCTGCGGAGTGCATACAATCTCATCCGCATCCGGGAGGGGGATGAGTGGAACACGGCACTTAGCACGATGTCTGGTCACTACGAGTACTTGGTGATGCCATATGGCTTAGCCAATGCTCCGTCAGTGTTCCAGGCATTCGTTAATGTGTTGTTCAGGGACATACTCGGCCGCCAGGTGGTCGTGTATATCGATGATATCCTGATCTACTCGGCTATCCTGGAGGATCACATCAGTCACGTTCAAGCAGTCCTGGAACGCCTCCTCGCCAACCACTTGTTCGTCAAGGCTGAGAAGTGCCAATTTCACCAGATGACGGTCTCCTTCTTAGGTTACCAAATCAGCCCGCAGTGTGTGAGGATGGATGACAAGAAGGTAGATGCAGTCAGGTCATGGCCAGTTCCGACCACCATAAAGGGGTTACAACGGTTTTTGGGGTTTGCCAACTTCCACCGCCACTTCATCAGGAACTTCAGCTCTGTCGCCGCTCCTCTCACCTTTCTCCTAAAAGGTAGATTGGTGTGGAGCCCAGCAGCCGACGAGGCCTTCTGAGGTCAAAGGATGTTTCACCTCCGCCCCAGTGCTCAAATACCCAGATCCCACGACATCCTTTGTGGTGGAGGTGGACGCTTCAGATGTAGGCGTGGGAGCAGTTCTGTCTCAATGACAGGGTAACCCACAGAAGTTGTCTGCGTTTTACTCTAAGAAACTGTCCCCTACAGAGAAGAATTACAACATCGGTGATCGTGAGCTCCTGGCGGTGAAATTGGCATTAGAGGAGTAGATGGAGGGTGCCAAGGAACCATTCGTCATTCTCAATGACCATTGGAACCTGGAGTACATATGGACAGCGAGAGGGCTGAATTCGCGCCAAGCAAGGTGGCCCTTTTCTTCACAAGGTTTGACTTCATACTGACCTATCGCCCAGGTTCTAAGAACACCAAGGCCAATGCTCTGTCCCGTCTCTACGATTCGGGGGAGGGTCCTGTCCAGAATGTGCCCATAATTCCATCCTCCCGAGTTGTAGCTCCTGTGGTCTGGGATGTAAATGCGGACATCCACCAAGCTCTGGAGTGGGAGCCCGCACCCACTAATTGTCCTCCCAAGCGCATTTACATTCCCACAGGGATAAAGGGACCGGCTGCTGACCTGGGCGCACACAGCTGTCGTCGCTGGACATCCAGGTATTTCTCGCACTACCCAATCCATCTTTGGGAAATACTGGTGGCTCACCTTAGCGCAGGACATCACTCGCTATGTCAACTCCTGCTCTGTATATGCCCAAACCAAGTCCCCCTGGAATGCTCCAGCAGGGAAGCTCCTGCCGCTTGCTATGCCTCAGCAACCCTGGTTAAATCTATCCATTGACTTTGTAACCGATCTCCCCTTTTCTGACAGTTTCACCACCATTTTGGTGGTAGTGGATAGATTTTCTAAGTCCTGTCGTTTAATCCCTCTTCCTGGTCTCCCCGCTGCTCTCCAGGTCACTGAGGCACTCATCCAGCAGGTCTTCCGGCATTATGGCCTTCCGGAGGACATCGTCTCCAACCGTGGCCCCCAATTCACGAGTATGGCCTCAGTCCAACGGGCAGGTGGAGAGGATGAACCAGGAGCTGGGGAGGTTCCTGAGGAGTCAGGACCGGCAGGGTGAGTGGGCACGATTCCTTACAGTACGCCCAGAACTCGCTACGTCACTCCTCCACTGGGTTGACCCCTTCCAGTGTGTTCTGGATTTTCAGCCGGCCCTGGCTCTGTGGACCCCGGGCCAGACCGAAGCTCCTGCGATTGATGAGTGGTTCCGGCGCGCAGAAGAAGTGTGGAGTGACGCTCATTTGAGACTCCAGCGCGCCGTCCATTGTCAAAAGGAACATGTAGACCGCCACCGCAGTGAGACCCCTGTGTTCCACCCCCGGGATGTGGGGCCGTTCAAGGTTCTCCGGAGAGTCAACGAGGTGACGTATAGGTTACAGCTGCCCAGTCACTATCGTATCTCACCCTCTTTTCATGTCTCCCTTCTCAGGCCTGTGGTTCCTGGTCCCCTAGCTGATGCTGTCCCCCACGACACCCCCCCACCCCCCCTGGACATCGAAGGGAGTCCGGCGTATACTGTCAGATCCCTACTGGACTCCCGGCATCGTGGGGGTCGGCTCCAGTACCTAGTGGACTGGGAGGGGTATGACCCAGAGGAGCGGTGTTGGGTTCTTGTGGAGGACATTCTGGATCCCAACATCATCCATGATTTCCACCTTCACCGCCCGGACCGACCCGCTCCTCGTCCTCGGGGTCATCCTTCTGGTCGTTGTCATCCTGCGGTGGGACCTGCGCGTCAGAGGGGGGTACTGTCACATCTACTCCTGCTCCTCCCCTCCGGCGTGCGACGTCGCCGGAATACTAACCACCGGTCCTGGGATTCCATCATTATGCGCACCTGCAGATCATTATGATTCACACCTTGACTCCATTACCTTCCTCATTACCTCCCCTTTATCTGTCCCTCCCTTACAGTGCCTTGCAAAAGCATTCATCCCCCTTGGCGTTTTTCCTATTTTGTTGCATTACAACCTGTAATTTAAATTGATTTTTATTTTTATTTCATGTAATGGACATACACAAAATAGTTCAAATTGGTGAAGTGAAATGAAAAAAATAACTTGTTTCAGAAAATTCTAAAAAATAAATAACGGAAAAGTGGTGTGTGCATATGTGAAGCCCCTAAATAAGATCTGGTGCAACCAATTACCTTCAGAAGTCACATAATTAGTTAAATAAATCAAATCAAATTGTATTTGTCACATACACGTGTTTAGCAGATGTTATTGCGGGTGTAGTGAAATGCTTGTGCTTCTAGCTCCGACAGTGCAGTAATATCTAACAAGTAATATCTCACAATTTCACAACATATACCCAATACACAAAAATCTAAGTAAGGAATGGAATTTAAGAATATATACACTACCGTTCAAAAGTTTGGGGTCACTTAGAAATGTCCTTGTTTTCGAAAGAAAAGCAATTTTTTTGTCCATTAAAATAACATCAAATTGATCAGAAATACAGTGTAGACATTGTTAATGTTGTAAATGGCTATTGTAGCTGGAAACGGCTGATTTTTTATGGAATATCTACATAGGCGTACAGAGGCCCATTATCAGCAACCATCAGTCCTGTGTTCCAATGGCATGTTGTGTTTGCTAATCCAAGTTTATCATTTCAAAGGCTAATTGATCATTAGAAAACCCTTTTGCAATTATGTTAGCACAGCTGAAAACTGTTGTGCTGATTAAAGAAGCAATAAAACTGGTCTTCTTGAGACTAGTTGAGTATCTGGAGCATCAGCAATTGTGGGTTCGATTACAGGCTCAAAATGGCCAGAAACAAATAACTTTCTTCTGAAACTTAGTCTATTCTTGTTCTGAGAAATGAAGGCTATTCCATGTGAGAAATTGCCAAGAAACTGAAGATCTCGTACAACGCTGTGTACTACTCCCTTCACAGAACAGCGCAAACTGGCTCTAACCAGAATAGAAAGAGGAGTGGGAGGCCCCGGTGCACAACTGAGCAAGAGGACAAATACATTAGAGTTCCTAGTTTGAGAAACGGACGCCTCACAGGTCCTCAACTGGCAGCTTCATTAAGTAGTACCCGCAAAACACCTGTCTCAATGTCAACAGTGTAGAGGTGACTCCAGGATGCTGACCTTCAAGGCAGAGTTGCAAAGAAAAAGCCATATCTCAGACTGGCCAATAAAAAAAACGATTAAGATGGGCAGTCTGAGATATGGCTTTTCTGTTTTTTTGATACATGGGTTACATATATTGAGACAGAGGGGCGCTGTTTTGCTCGGAAGAGGCAAAGTGAGAGGGCTCACTCTCGCCTAAATCTGTCCTGAATAAGCCCAATGCGTTTCTATGGGCATCATATGCAGACCTTTAGCTTGTAGCCTGCATTCCCGTCTTTGGGACAATGACTCGCATTGTTAGGGTGGAGACATGAGCATTATATAAAGAACTCTGGTTTCAGTCACTTGCGAATTGGAAAGGAAAGTTGACGGGTGCACGGTGCACTGTTTGGATGCTGGCTTCCCCTAAAGAAAATTGTTGTTTTGCCAAAAATATATATTTACTCCTGTCCAAATAAAACCATTCAAAATACTTCACCAGAGAGCATGACTTAGCAACAGAGGATCATAAGCTATTTTTTTTATATAGCTGTGGATTGTTTCGAATCACAAGTGCATAGGGCTATGCCTATTTGGGAAGCCAGCAATTTGGGCAGCGCGTGGCAATAGGCTTATCTGATTATTGAGTTGCGGTTGTCAGTAAAAAGCATCTAAAATGTGTGACAATAATGTGTCTTGAGTATAATTTAAAATGTTGAGACAAGAAGAAGGGAAGGAGTGTGTGGTGAAGATATGGGCATCTCTCTCCCGAATGCTTGCAATGAAGGTAATACTGCATTAAGGTTATAGTTTTGTAAATGTTTTAATTGTCTTTTGTTTGGAGTGCTCCATGTGCGCAAAGAACATGTGTCTGGTTTCTCTATCCTGATAACGTTGAGGGAGCGCGGGTGATTAAGCACCCCAACCTGCTGAGTTGATACAATATTGCACTTCACTAGGGATAGCTCAAGTCAAGACAGATAGAAAGGGAGGCAGACAGGCATAGAGAGATTAATGCGATGTGATGTGTCCATATGGCAAATGCTGGTGCTCTTGCATTAGTTGAATTTTAACTTTTAGATGTTTATAATTTAAAATTAGATTATTATTATTAAACACGTGACAATCATTTTGAGAAACAAAAATGTTATTTTTGAAATCAAACACATAAAAAATTTGCAGATAAATATAATCATAACTGGCAAGCAGTTGGTAGGATAAATTGTCCCAAACTTGAAACTCACTAGCTACCTATTGTCTTTATTATAACACCCATTAACAAAATGTGTGCATGCGCAAGCGCACACAAGAGGTCCAGTGAAAAAAATGGCCTGCCTATAGAAATCAAATGCCCGTCCATCTGATTCATTCTGGCGCCGGCCCTGGCGACACCGTTTTGCAGAGGAAGCCAAAACCAGAGTGGACACCGCAAAGCCCAAGGAGCCTGACCCTTTCTAAAAGTTGCTGTAGCCCTGATTGGGATATTTAGCCTACATTGGCTATTGGTTGAGACGCAGGGCCCGTTCTAACTTGGTATGTCAGGGTGGGCAATTGGAAATGTGAATTGGGCCAAGTTGAAGGTAATACTGCATTAAGGTTATAGTTTATTGAGATGCATTAATACACCACATTAAAAGCTTGATTTTATGGCAGTTTTAAAACGAATGTCCTGCAATTCTACATGGTAATGATTTGATAGCATGTTGAATCAATTGAAATGATAGCATGTTGAATCTATGCAAATACATTATATGAATTGATAGTTCACCTCTGTTTCTTTTATTCTGTTATAGGGTATATTTTAACCATGTGTTCAAGCTAATCAAAAGTTTACTTAAGATACACCATACAATAAAATGCCTACTCGCAACTAAAGCTCTCCACGCAAACAGTGCAATGATATTAAGCTATATGTATTTGTATTTATATTAGGCTATAGTCAACAAATAGCACGTAGTCGTAGGCCTGTTAGGCTACACTACAAATTACTGTTGTTTGTTGCTGAACTGGCCGAATGGCAGAGCTATCCTTCAACTATCCTTCAGCACCACAGGTTGGTTCAACTTTTTTAACATCATTGTGCGATCCTGGCACTGTCCTTTCAGCACCACGAAGGGCGTTCCAATTGCTTAAAATAACACTCCTTCAAGATCTGTTGCCTATGCCTAATAGTCCTACTCATCAATTATAATATTTATTATTATTATTATTATTATTACAAATAGAAGATTATCACGTCCCACAAGTGTGCTCATTTAGTAAAGTTAGATCAATGCTGAATCAATGTCTAGCAAGATCACATAATTATTAATGTGCATGTTACATAACAGAACCGAATATAATACCATAGCATAGTAGGCCTATAATGTTACTGCTACATTTCTAATGAGATGTTAGGATGGTTAGCTGAAGCTGAATAGTCCTTTTTTTATCAAGCAACAAAACTCAACAGAGTGGGCAGGATTTATGCTTTGATTGAAACAAAAAAAAGACAGGCTAATAGTTTGTTAACACCATCTGCTCTAATTCGCTCACGAAACAGTAATTCAAGAAGATCTAAATGCTAATTTCCATGAAACTGATTGAGATCAATCGAATTATTGGCATGCAGATGCAGTTTGGACATTTCACTGGTAAATCGTGAATATTTATCATTCACGATTGACAGTGTTGATGGCCTATTTTGACATTTGGTAGGCTATGCCTGTCTTGGTGATTGAGGGTAGTAAAAATAAAAAAAATGTCTTGAGACAATATGTGTGGGTATAGGCAGATGTTGCAATTGGCGGTTGCATTTTATGCATATTTTATAGGCTAATGGTATAGAATTACAGTGCCTTCGGGAACATATTCATACCCCTTGATTTATTCCACATTTTGTTGTGTTACAGCCTGTATTAAATATATTAATTTTTTTACCACCCATCTGCACACAATACCCCATAATGGGGAACTCACTGAAGTCATAAGTTAATTTTATTTTTGTACATTTTTGCAAATGTATTGAAAATGAAATACAGAAATATCTATTTCATGTAAGTATTCACACCCCTTTGCTATGACACTCCAAATTGAGCTCAGGTGCATCCAATTTCCTGTGATCATCCTTGAGTTGTCACTGCAACTTGAGTCCACCTGTGGCCAATTCAATTGTTTGGACATGATTAGAAAGAAACACATGTCTATATGAGGTCCCACAGTTGACAGTGCCATAGATCTCCTGGATAGTTGTGGCATACAGTTTATTAGGTACACCCATCTAGTACTGGGTCAGAACCCCCTTTGCCTCCATAACAGCCTGAATTCTTAGGAGTATGGATTCTACAGGTCGGAAAACAGGGATGTTGGTCAATGCTAATGCAATGGCATCACGCATTTGCTGCAGATTGGACAACAGCCTGTACCGTTGACACGAGGCAGGATGGGATCATGGACTTATGCTGTTTACACCAAATTCTGACTCTGCCCTCTAGCATGACGCAATAAGAGCTGGGATTCGTCGGACCAGGCGATGTTCTTCCACTCCTCAATTCTCCAGTGTTGGTGATCGAGTGCCCACTGCAGGCGCTTCTTCTTGTTTTTAGCTGATAGGAGTGGAACCCGGTGTGGTCGTCTGCTTCAATAGCCCATCCGTGACAAAGATCGATGAGTTGTGCATTCCAAGATGTCGTTCTGCAAACCACTGTTGTACTGCGTTATTTGTCTGTTTGTGGCCCGCCTGGTAGCTTGCACGATTCTTGCCATTCTCCTTCGACCTCTCTCATCAATGTTTTCGCCCACAGGACGTTTTTTTTGTTTGTCGCACCCTTCTCGGTAAACCCTAGAAACTGTCTTGCATGAAAGACCTGTGGGCGAAGAGCTATGGCAGTCTCTATGGGGGTGCCACAGGGTTCCATTCTTGGGCCGACACTTTTCTCCGTGTATATCAATGATGTCGCTCTTGCTGCTGGTGACTCTCAGATCCACCTCTACGCAGACGACACCATTTTGTATACATCTGGCCCTTCATTGGACACTGTGTTAACAAACCTCCAAACGAGCTTCAATGCCATACAACACTCCTTCAGTAGCCTCCAACTGCTCTTAAACACTAGTAAAACTAAATGCATGCTTTTCAATCGAACGCTGCTGGCACCCGCCCACCCGACTAGAATCACCACTCTGACGGGTCTGACCTAGAGTATGTGGACAACTACAAATACCTAGGTGTCTGGTTAGACTGTAAACTCTCCTTCCAGACTCACATAAAGAATCTCCAATCCAAAGTTAAATCTAGAATCGGCTTCCTATTTCGCAACAAAGCCTCCTTCACTCATGCTGCCAAACATGCCCTCGAAAAACTGACTATCCTACCGATCCTTGACTTCGGCGATGTCATTTACAAAATAGCCTCCAACATTCTACTTAGCAAATTGGATGTAGTCTATCACAGTGCCATCCGTTTTGTCTCCAAAGCCCCATACACTACCCACCACTGTGACCTGTACGCTCTTGTTGGCTGGTCCTCACTACATGTTCGTCGTCAAACCCACTGGCTCCAGGCCATCTATAAATCACTGCTAGGCAAATCCCCGCCTTATCTTAGCTCATTGGTCACCATAGCAGCACCCACCCGTAGTCTGCGCTCCAGCAGGTATATCTCACTGGTCATTCCCAAAGCCAACACCTCCTTTGGCCGCCATTCCTTCCAGGTCTGCTGCCAATGACTGGAACAAATTGCAAAGATCTCTGAAGCTGGAGACTCTTATCTCCCTCAATAACTTTAAACATCAGTTGTCAGAGCACCTTACCAATCACTGCACCTGTACACAGCCCATCTGAAATTAGCCCACCCAACTACCTCATCCCTATATTGTTATTTATTTTGCTCTTTTGCACCCCAGTATCTCTATTTGCACATAATCTCTTGCACATCTAGCATTCCAGTGTTAATACTATTTTAACTATTTTGCACTATAGCCTATTTATTGCCTTACCTCCATAACTTGCTACATTTGCACACACTGTATATGTATTTTCTGTTGTATTTTTGACTTTATGTTTTTTACCCCATATGTAACTCTGTGTTGTTTTTATTGCACTGCTTTGCTTTATCTTGGCCAGGTCGCAGTTGTAAATGAGAACCTGTTCTCAACTGGCTTACCTGGTTAAATAAAGGTTAAATAAAAATAAATAAAAAAAAGCCCAGGAGGGCCGCCGTTTTTGAGATACTGGATCCGGCGCACCTGGCACCGATATTCATGCCACGCTCAAAGTTGCTTAGGTCACTCGTTTTACCCATTCTAACGTTCAATCGAGCAGTAACTGAATGCCTCAATGCCTTTCTGCCTACTAACAAGCCACAGCCACATGACTCACTGTCTGTGGGAGCAATCCATTTTCATGAATGGGGTGGTATACCTAATAAACTGGCAGGTGAGTGTATATCTGGGGAAGGGTATAAAACAATTTCTAGAGTGTTAAACGTTTCCAAGAGCACAGTGGTCTCAATCATTGGGAAATTTATAAAATAGAGCTCGCCGTCCGACCAAACTGAGCAACCGGGCAAGAAGGAGCTTGGTCAGGGAGGTGACCAAGAACCCAATGACCACTCTGACAGAACTACAGAGTTCCATTGCTGAGAGGGGAGAACCTGCCAGAAGGACAACAGTCTCTACAGCACTTCACCAATCCAGGCTTTATGGGAGAAAAAGGCAGATGACACACGCCTGGAGTTTGCAAAAAGGCACGTTAAAGACTCTGAGAGCATAAGGCAAAAGATTTTGTGGTCTGATGAGACAAAAAATGTACTCTTTGGCCTGAATGCAAAGCGCTATGTCTGGAGAAAACCAGGCACAGCTCATCACCAGTCTAACACCATCCCTACCGTGAAGCATGGTGGTGGCAGCATCATGCTATGGGGATGCTTTTCAGCGGCAGAGACTGGGAGACTGGTAAGGAAAGAGGGAACAATGAATGGAGCCAAATACAAGGAAATCCTTGATGTGAACCTGCTTCAGAGTGCAAACTACCTTAGACTGGGTGAATATTTTACGTTCCAACAGGACAATGACCACAAGCATACAGCCAAAGCAACTCTGGAATGGCTTCAGAACAAGAATGTGAAAGTCCTTGAGTGGCCCAGCCAAAGCCCAGACTTGAATCCCATTGAATATCTGTGGAAAGACTTGAAGATTGCTGTTCACTGCTGCTCCCCATCTAACAACAAAGTTTGAGAAAATCTGCAAGGAAGAATGGGAGAAAATCCCCAAATTCAGATGTTCAAAGTTGATACAGACATACCCAAGACAACTCAAAGCTGTAATCGCCGCCAAAGGTGCTTCTACAAAGTATTGACTCAGGTGTGAATACTTATGTAAATGAGATATTTCAGTATTTAATTTTCAGTACATTTGCAAAAATATCTAAAAGCATGTTTTCACTTTGTCATTATGGTGTATTGTGTGTAGATGGGTGAGAAAATCTATTTAATCAATTTTGAATTCAGGCTGTGGAATAAGTCAAGGGGTATGAATACTTTCTAAGGGTACTGTATATTATATAGAATTATATATTCAATAGGCTACATCTGTCGGTGCAAACTTTGATTGAGGAAATTATGATGTAATTTACATTTTTATTTTGCACTACCTCACCTAAAAAAAGAGCGCTACACCACTGGATACACAGCCTGCAAAAAGTGCAAGCAGGTATTTGTCTACGATAAGCTAATTCAGTTTATTGTCAGTTAATTATTACATTACGGTAATTCTGGCTTTCGTGAATTTAGAACATACGAAGTTTAAACCGGTGCGGCTGGTAAAAGTTTGAGTATAGCTTACAAAAAAATTAATTTTTGCAGCCTTTATTCGATTCTATTTCATTATCTAAACAATAATGAATGTAAAGGTCATGTTTTGTTATGTCGTCTATAGGCTTCTGTTAGGTAAGAAGACTAATTAGAAAGTGATTTGAGTTGCCATTGTGATGCATCTAATTGAAAAAATGTAAAGATATGGTTCTTAATTTGTGGAATGGTTTCCTTTTATCCAAATGTTGAATAAACATGCAGACAAATTAATGAATGCAGGGAGGGGAATAATAGCCTACTACTCTGGAGTCATAAAAACAATTAAATAAAATGATGTTATTTGGTGGGTCACGGATCAGCTCTCAGAACAATTATACTACAGTGGGGAGAACAAGTATTTGATACACTGCTGATTTTGCAGGTTTTCCTATTTACAAAGCATGTAGAGGTCTGTAATTTTTTATCATAGGTACACGTCAACTGTGAGAGACGGAATCTAAAACAAAAATCCAGAAAATCACATTGTATGATTTTTAAGTAATTAATTTGCATTTTATTGCATGACATAAGTATTTGATACACCAGAAAAGCAGAACTTAATATTTGGTACAGAAACCCTAGTTTGCAATTACATAGATCATAGGTTTCCCTTAGGTCTTGACCAGGTTTGCACACACTGCAGCAGGGATTTTGGCCCACTCCTCCATACAGACCTTCTCCAGATCCTTTAGGTTTCGAGGCTGTTGCTGGGCAATACGGACTTTCAGCTCCCTCCAAAGATTTTCTATTGGGTTCAGGTCTGGAGACTGGCTAGGCCACTCCAGGACCTTGAAATGCTTCTTACGGAGCCACTCCTTAGTTGCCCTGGCTGTGTGTTTCAGGTCGTTGTCATGCTGGAAGACCCAGCCACAACCCATCTTCAATGCTCTTACTAAGGGAAGGAGGTTGTTGGCCAAGATCTCGCGATACATGGCCCCATCCATCCTCCCCTCAATACGGTGCAGTCGTCCTGTCCCCTTTGCAGAAAAGCATCCCCAAAAAATTATGTTTCCACCTCCATGCTTCACGGTTGGGATGGTGTTCTTGGGGTTGTACTAATCCTTCTTCTTCCTCCAAACACGGCGAGTGGAGTTTAGACAAAAAAGCTCTATTTTTGTCTCATCAGACCACATGGCCTTCTCCCATTCCTCCTCTGGATCATCCAGATGGTCATTGGCAAACTTCAGACGGGCCTGGACATGCGCTGGCTTGAGCAGGGGGACCTTGCGTGCGCTGCAGGATTTTAATCCATGACGGCGTAGTGTGTTACTAATGGTTTTCTTTGAGACTGTGGTCCCAGCTCTCTTCAGGTCATTGACCAGGTCCTGCCATGTAGTTCTGGGCTGATCCCTCACCTTCCTCATGATCATTGATGCCCCACGAGGTGAGATCTTGCATGGAGCCCCAGACCGAGGGTGATTGACCGTCATCTTGAACTTCTTCCATTTTCTAATAATTGCGCCAACAGTTGTTGCCTTCTCACTAAGCTGCTTGCCTATTGTCCTGTAGCCCATCCCAGCCTTGTGCAGGTCTACCATTTTATCCCTGATGTCCTTGCACAGCTCTCTGGTCTTGGCCATTGTGGAGAGGTTGGAGTCTGTTTGATTGAGTGTGTGGACAGGTGTCTTTTATACAGGTAACGAGTTCAAACAGGTGCAGTTAATACAGGTAATGAGTGGAGAACAGGAGGGCTTCTTAAAGAAAAACTAACAGGTCTGTGAGAGCCGGAATTCTTACTGGTTGGTAGGTGATCAAATACTTATGTCATGCAATAAAATGCAAATGAATTACTTAAAAATCATACAATGTGATTTTCTGGATTTTTGTCTCTCACAAGTGAAGTGTACCTATGATAAAAATTACAGACCTCTACATGCTTTGTAAGTAGGAAAACCTGCAAAATCGGCAGTGTATCAAATACTTGTTCTCCCCACTGTATATGCGGGTGGGTCAGGTTGCGGGGAAAAATCAGTCCTGATGTCTGGTGGGGCTCGGAATTGATGTGGCCGGCACAGGTGCGGCTCCGAAAAATGGACCCGTGCAGGAATCAACCATCAGGCACCAGCTCTCTCTCTCTCTCTCTCTCTCTCTCTCTCTCTCTCTCTCTCTCTCTCTCTCTCCGTGTGCTGGCACGCTGTCCCACTCCCACACTCTGTAACAGGGACATACAGTATTCAATCTGGCCAGAGAGGTTCCCAGAGAGGCTGGACACCCATGCTGCGACTGGGCCCAGAGACATTAGCCTGAATGTGTGTGTGCGGAAAGGCCTGGTGTAGGTGTGGGTACCAGCCAGAATGACGGTACTTACAGTATTGACTGATATAAAAAATTACCAACAACGTCTACAGATTAGTGTACACCGAACAATAGCCTAACCAATACAACTCACTATTCAGAGATAGGAACTAGTTTTACTATGACATATGCCGAGTGGCGCAGTGGTCTAAGGCACTGCATCGCAGTGCTAGCTGTGCCACTAGAGATCCTGGTTCGAGTCCAGGCTCTTTCGCAGCCGGCCGCAACCGGGAGACCCATGGGCGGCGCACAATTGGTCCAGCGTCGTCCAAGGTAGGGGAGGGTTTGGCCGGCAGGGATGTGGGTTCGTTTCCCACGGGGGGCCAGTATAATTTTATATATATACGTATGCATTCACTAACTGTAAGTCGCTCTGGATAAGAGTGTCTGCTAAATGACTAAAATGTTATTTATTATTTTTCCAGTTTAATGCTGTCACTTACTTAATCCCTGATGGCGAGAGCATGTTATCAAAAAGACACTGCCTAGCTAGTGTGTGTGTGTGCATGCATCTTTACGTATTTGAGTGTGTTTTTGACTTTGTATATTACTTTTGTCATTGTGTGTGTACGTGTATCACGATCCAACCTCCCATGTGGGGAGCAGAGCAGCAATGAGAGGGAATGAGCTCTTTAAACTCCCACGGTGTCTGGGGGACTGGTGTCTGTCACCATGATGCACTGGCCGTTAGTAAACTCCGTTACTGTCCTCATCTCCGTCACTGTCAACGCCTCCCACGCCGCTCGCCCAGCCTCCCCGACACCCACACACAGGAAAGACGTTGGTAGCAACGCAGCATATCCCAGACTTCCATCAGCACTCTGACCAAGTGGAAGATTACCCAGAACAACCCACTGTTTTTCTGTACAAGCACACCAGTACACCCAACACCACCATACCAACAAGAGTACAGCCAAAACAATCTGGGTGTTTCCTTTCAGTTGTTATTGTTATCCCTGACTGCACATGCGAGGCAATGACAGTGACCACAATGGAAATAGCCTAACTCATTGACTTTGTGTTATCGCTGACAGGTTTTAAAATGTATCTACTATGTGTAGATATATGTTTTTTTTTTACTGTCAAATAAAATCAGTCGATCAATTGATTTGTTAAAAAGCTCAGTTCTGTGCTGAGCTTTTGATTTCCATACGTTCTGCTTGTATCGTGTTTTAGTGGTAAATTCAATGTGGGTCTTCAAATTCAATCCCACTAGTTGTGTGTTTGTGTGTGTGTGTGTGTGTGTGTAGAACTCCGTGCTGCTCCTTGGCTATCTCCCAGGCTATCTCTTTTAATGTAAAACTGCTGCTACTGGAGAGTGAGAAAATGGTTGTTGGGTTGTGATCCTATCGAGACATTATTTGACAGAAGACACCGGGAGGGCCATATCTTAATGCTAATGTCACTGTGTAGTTCTGTGATAAGAGGGTTTGGATCTGATAGCACAGGGATGGGAAAATCCAGTCAGCTTTTTGTCACTGGAGCTAGCTAGGACTATTGTGATTTCACGCCACTGCATGATGTTAGGAAAGAAGCCATGTTGACTGTATGTTCACTGCACACATTGACTGCTGTATGTCAAGGTTATTTGGATAAGGTTTGGGTGGCAGAAAATATGCCAAAATGCTCCATGCATACTGTGTTGTTTTATTGTCATAGTGAGCATAGGACACATATTTTTTTAGATAATTGATGTGGTCATGTCTTTCTGAAATGGGAACATTTGAGAAATCACCATTTGTAGCGTGTGCTCCTCCATAAACCTTCTACAGTATGGGCCGGTTTCCTGGACACAGTTTGAATCTAGTCCTGGATTCAAAACTATCTCAATGGAGACTCCTCTGAAAGTGATTTCTCGGAATCTGGCCCTATATGTTTTACACAACATTGAAATGTGGGCTTTTAATTGAATAGTATTCTTCTCATCTGAGGAGTGTCTGTGGATTTATTTGGGAGAAAGATTGGAGTCTGAGTGTCTGATGTGATGAAATGAAGCTTTTGTTAAGATAATCGAGGGTTAGACGATGAATTTAGTGATACCATACTTCAAGAAAATGAAAAGGGTGAGGTGAAAAAGATAAGTGATTTTCTGTAATGATAAAAATGTGTAAAGATTTAATTAAAGATAAAAATGACAAAAATGAAAAAGAAAATCCCTGCTATCTTTTACCAATGTCTTTATTTTTTCCTCTCTCCATCACACTCTCTCTTTCACTGTGGAATGAGACTTTATATCATGGCGCTAAACCACCACATTAGCACTTTAAATCAGTTAGTGGTTGAACTCTAACTCTGTCTCTCTCTTTCTCTCCAAGTCTCTCTCGCTCTCTCTCCGCGTCGCTCCCGCGCCGCGTCGCTCTCGCTCCGTGTTGCTCTCTCTCTGTGTCTGTCTGTCTGTCTCTCGCTCTGCCTCTCTCTCCCCTTCTCTCCATTCCTCTACCTCCCTCCTTCTCTGCCCCCCCCACTCTCCATGTACCTTACAGACCAGGCTGAAACAGCTTGGATCATGACATGCCTCTCCCTACAACCAAGATCAGTCTCAAACAACAGCACAGCTTTTGCCAAAGCCAGATATAGCTTTAGATCTGCATTTTCCAGTAAATGAGAGCTGTGGCCAGCACAATCCCTGTGCCTAGCCTGCTTGGCACTGCCTTCCTCACCCATTCCTTACTCCCGTTGTGTCTGACGCCTGGTCCGTGGAGGAGATGGATGGACAAGGGATGCATCTATGTACGCCACTTAATTACCAAACAAAGCTGTAGACCGGCATTGTCGCTGTCACGATCGTCATAGGGAATAGACCAAGGCGCAGCGTGATGAACGAACATGGTTAACTTTATTATCTTTAGTGATAATAGACAACAATAAACAAAACAAGAAACAACTCGTGAAGTCCACGGTAACAATGACCAACACGAAACAAGAACCCACAAACACAAAGGGAAAACAGACAGTTTAAATATGGCTCCCAATCAGAGACAACCAATGACAGCTGACACTCGATGCCTCTGATTGGGAGTCACTCTGGCCAACATAGAAATAAACACAACAGAAAGAACACACCCTGGCTCAACATATAAATCTAACACATAGAATGAACACACCCTGGCTCAACATATAGAGTCCCAGAGCCAGGGTGTGACAGTCGCTAGCTGTGTCCGTGAGGCGACGGCGACACAAACCGATCCCCGTGCCCCAGAGAGGCGTGGCCATTCATCACCCTGACCTCATTGTGAAGCCAGACATACTTCACCCCCTCGCTCCATCCCTCCACCTCTCCTCCGCTCCGCATGGCCTCATCTGCTCATCCCCACCTCTCCTTATTCATCCCCCTGTCCCCCAGCTACACTCATATTAATACTAATGATGGCAGCATTGTGGGGCCAGACACTCCATCTTGTCGGCTCATCCTGCTTGTTCTTTATATCCATCTCTTTATATTATTCATTTATGCTGTTTTTGTCCCCCGAAGAGGCATTTTAATACTAATGGTGATAAGGAGACCAATCATAAGAGACAGAGAGAGAGAAATGGAGAGAGAGAGACAGAGAGAGAGAGAGAGAGAGACACAGACAGACAGAGAGAGAGAGAGGGGGAGAGAGGGAGAGAGGGAGACGGAGAGTGAGAGAGAAACAGAGAGAAAGAGAGGCAGGAGAAAGAGATAGGAGAGAGACAGAGGGTACAGTGGAGGTAGAGGGTAAGGTGGGGGGGAGAGATCAACATGGCACTAATTGTCTCCTCTGCTCCCCTGCTGAGGCTCTATCACACATTCATCATCAAGGTGTAATCAGTCCACACCAATTTCTTTGTCAAATGAGGCCCTAACCTCGCAACCGTCAGGAGAGGAGGAGATGCAGAGCCCCACACGTGTGTGTTTGTGTGTGTGTGTCTGTCTGTCTGGGGTGGGTCTGAACTCATCATATTCCACGCCATAATCATATATCTCGCCACCCGGCCTGTCCACCAATCATAGTCCACCTACCTTGGCCACTAGCCAGCACATACTGTATCTGACCAACTCCAATGTGCTCTAGCTTTCCATGTCACATGGATTTGATGGATATGGTCATTATTATATCTAGTCTGCACCGGCAACTGGCCTATAGGACTGCAAGGTATAGCAATACCATCACTTACTGTCAATCACTTTACATTGTTATCAAACCACCCACCACCAGTCCACACATGCCGCAGCGTCGGAGTTCACTAAAGTCACCAATCAACCTAATCTCATCATGGTGAAACGTAGCACTTGTGTTGCCTGAGTTGGCTTTAATTTCATTTTCACTTCTCTAAATGAATTCCGAAAGTTTTTTTTTTTATAGTGGGAACATCTAAGAAATTACATTAGATGTGATAATATGTTAATATCCCCAGGGAGGCCAGTCTGGAGATTGTTGCCTTTCTACTTCACATTCATTTATTTGCAGCTCTCCGTTTCATTAGGGGCCCCACTTAAAGCACCTCTTATAGAGGGGGAGAAAACAGAATGAGTGTGTGTGCATTTAATTAAGGACACTGCTTTATCAGCACTGTGGGGAACGTATAGAGAGGGAGCGAGCCCTGGAAACAAGATATGGAATGCATGGGGGGGATGGAGTGTGATTGAGAAGATTCTGATTCTGAAGGCATGTGCTTTACATTCTGATTCTATATCAGATCTTATCCGGTGTGACAGTAAATGCTGTTATCGTATACTATTATATTATTATACATGATCTTATTATATCTTATTATATGTATATTATATATTATAAACCGGGTCATTCTAGTCCTGGATGCTGATTGGCTGAAAGGATGCAGGAGGCAAACTACTTGCTTACTGTTCTAATTATGTTGGTAACCTGTTTATAGTAGCAATAAGGCACCTCAGGGGTTTGTGGTATATGGTCAATATACCACGGCTAAGGGCTGAATCCAGGCACTTTGCGTTGTGTCGTGCGTAAGAACAGCCCTTAGCCTGGTATATAGGGCCTTATTGCTTAATTATCTTATATTCAAAATGTTACCACAACTTTTAGGTATGATCTCACTTTGTCCAGTCAACCCGGCCCTCTCTCCCTCTTTTTTCTGTTAGCCTATATAAGAGCAGCAGTCCTTCACCTACCCTTGGTTTAATTATGATGAGGTGGATTTATGTGTGTCTCTCAGCAGTGTGGCTATCATGTTGTAAATTACTGCCTGGTCACAGAGCCTGGGTCTGTCTGTACAGTGGGAGGGGAGGAGAGGGGGGATAAACATGGGAACTCATCACTTCCTATTGAATTAACAGTTTCTGTCTATGTCTCCTTGCTCCTTCTGACACTCTCCCTTCCCTAGCTCTTTCACTGTCTTTTGATTTTTCTGTCTCCCTCTCTCTCTCGTTCCACCCCTCCTACCTCTCTCTCTCTTTCATTGTTTCTCTATCTCTCTCTGTTGACTTTAATGTTGATTTCAGCATGATGGGGGGAGATTTGACCTGTTATTGGCATACGATTGCATCAGGAGTGTGTGTGCAGACACAACAATATGCATGTTTCCATTTAGAGGTGGGGGTGTTACGGAAGGGGATGGTATAATTGTATAAGAATGTTGTTCGTTATCACTATATATTCATTCATAAGTAGAGCATGCTATCTCACTGTAACGTGGTACATTTCAGCAAGTGGGGCAGCAGAAGCACCTCTCTCCTAGCTGTGTTTCAGCACTAGCGTACGTACCGAAGAAGCCTTTGGCTCCACTCTCGTCACGTTTCCCCCTCTGCCAGCTGTAAGAGATAATTATTTCCAAACAAGCGCTCCCCAGGGTGAGCCTGTATTATCTGAGGAATGCCCTCATTGAAATTCCTCCAGCCGCACTACCATCTTCATGTCTCAATAAAAAAAGGGGGGAGCGCTACTTTACCTGGTTCTGAGTAGTGAGGCTTGTTTACAAAGCAAATGAACAAGCAAACAAAGAAAAAAGTAGCTTATCACACAACCCCCAATTTAGCACGCGCCTCTAGCTAGCACCCCAGGATTGTTTTCACTGTACACGTTGAATCCATTGAATGGTTTCTCGTAATTGTTGCGAGCATTAAAACCAGCAGTTGGTAAATGAGATGCTAAAGCAAAGCCGTGTGCACACACTGTTGAGCCACTTGTATAAACACAGACTAGGACTCAAACAAAGCAGCTGTACATATACTGTACATAGTTTAGACAGACTGCAAACAGCAGTTTTGCCAGCTGATACTGTATGTATGACTAGAGTATTGGTCTTTCTGTTTTCTCAGTGTTTAGTCAATACAGAACTCGATTAACGGGAAAGTCTTAAAAAGGCGAGACGGAAGTTTAAGAACGAGGGGAGATTAGTTTCAAGCAAAACCCATCTCAGCACCCAGGCGATGATGAGACGAGACCAAGGTTGAATGATGTAATGTAGAGAAAGGCGCATAATATTTGAGGTATGTACGTGAAAGACCTTGTGTGTATTTTGTTGCTTACCTATCCTTCAGGAAATGATTGTTCATTTGAGTGTGTGTGTGTATCCTTGTGCTTGTGTGTGAGAGTGAGAGTGAGCGAGCGAGAGACAGAGAAATAAAATATGAAAAGTTCTGTTGAGACCTTGTGTTTTGTTGTTTTGTTTATTCTCCCCCTGACTCCCGGTGAAATCGCTCAGCAGACAGGTGAGTGTTGTTGAAGGCCATTGGGGTCTCTCACCTCCGTTTTCCCGGGGAGAGGGAGACGTCGGGACAGGGAATGAGACAGGCGAGGAGCGATGGGGTGGGCCCTCAGGGGCATGGGGGAGAGAGCCAGACACAGAAGGGTATTGCTGTATAAGCAGTCTGTCCAGCTGTCTGGCCTCTATGAAAAGACCTGAGACAGCCTGTCTTATAGGACTCTCCCTTTCTCTGTTCTGTCTCTCTCTCTCTCTCTCTCTGTTATGTCTCTCTCTCTCTGTTCTGTCTCTCTCTCTCTGTTATGTCTCACTCTCTCTGTTCTGTCTCACTCTCTCTGTTCTGTCTCTCTCTCTCTGTTCTGTCTCTCTCTCTCTGTTATGTCTCACTCTCTCTGTTCTGTCTCACTCTCTCTGTTATGTCTCACTCTCTCTGTTCTGTCTCACTCTCTCTGTTCTGTCTCTCTCTCTCTGTTCTGTCTCCCTCTCTCTGTTCTGTCTCTCACTTTCTGTTCTGTCTCCCTTTCTCTGTTCTGTCTCCCTTTCTCTGTTCTGTCTCCCTCTCTCTGTTCTGTCTCTCTCTCTGTTCTGTCAATTCAATTCAATTCAATTCAATTCAATTTGCTTTATTGGCATGACATAACAATGTACATATTGCCAAAGCTTACTTTGGATATTTACAATATTAACATCATTAAAATAATAATAATCAATATTGTCAACGGGACAACAGTAACAACAATAACCAAGGGTCAAAATAACCATTGAACAATAACAATATAGAGGACATGTGCAGGTTGGTTGGTCTGTCAGACACTGTCCCTCATCTTATGGCAGGCAGCAATGTAGTGCGCTGCCAACCCACAGCTCTCTGCATCCTCCCCCAACAGGACGGGTAGCCTATTCTCATCAGAGATGTCTTTGAAACTTTCAAATTTGGTGAAATGACACTCTCTAATTGTTATATTTTTTTTTACATTTTGTCAGGAAATGCAGCTCTGTCTCGGGTTCTGCTGTAGTGCAGTGGTTGCACAGCCTTTCCTCTACAGGTAGCCAGGTTTTCCTGTGTCTACCCTTCTCAATGGCAAGGCTGTGCTCGCTGAGCCTGTACTTTGTCAAGGTTTATCTAAGGTTTTGATCAGTAACCATGGTCAAATAGTTAGCCACGGTGTACTGTCGATTTAGGGCCAGATAGCACTGCATTTTATTTTCTCTGTCTCTCGCTCTCTCTGTTCTGTCTCTCTCTTTCTGTTCTGTCTCCCTCTCTATGTTCTGTCTCCATCTCTCTGTTCTGTCTCCCTCGCTCTGTTCTGTCTCTCTCTCTCTGTTCTGTCTCTCTCTCTCTCTGTTCTGTCTCTCTCATTCTTTTTCTCTGTTTCTTTGTCCCATTCTCTCCCCTTAATCTCTCTCTCTCTCTCTCTCTCTCTCTCTCTCTCTCTCTCTCTCTCTCTCTCTCTCCTCTCTCTCTCTCTCTCTCTCCCCAGACCATGGCATGCACACACACACACACAAACACACACACACACACACACACACACATCTCTTTTTCTCTCTCCATCTCACACCCACACATGTATCATCATCATCATTCAATGTCTTTCACTCAACACACATCCACATCTTGGCCCATCACACAAAGAACACGCATCCCCCTCCACACAGGTCTCTACAGGTAGCCAGGTTTTCCTGTGTCTACCCTTCTCAATGGCAAGGCTGTGCTCGCTGAGCCTGTACTTTGTCAAGGTTTTTCTAAGGTTTTGATCAGTAACCATGGTCAAATAGTTAGCCACGGTGTACTGTCGATTTAGGGCCAGATAGCACTGCATTTTATTTTCTCTGTCTCTCACTCTCTGTTCTGTCTCTCTCTTTTTGTTCTGTCTCCATCTCTCTGTTCTGTCTCCCTCTCTCTGTTCTGTCTCCCTCTCTCTGTTCTGTCTCCCTCGCTCTGTTCTGTCTCCCTCTCTCTGTTCTGTCTCCCTCGCTCTGTTCTGTCTCCCTCTCTCTGTTCTGTCTCTCTCTCTCTGTTCTGTCTCTCTCTCTCTCTCTCTGTTCTGTCTCTCTCTTTCTTTTTCTCTGTTTCTTTGTCCCATTCTCTCCCCTTTCTCTCTCTCTCTCTCTCTCTCTCTCTCTCTCTCTCTCTCTCTCTCTCTCTCTCTCTCTCTCTCTCTCTCTCTCTCTCTCTCTCTCTATCTCTCTCTCTCTCTCTCTCTCTCTCTCTCCCCAGACCATGGCATGCACACATACACACACATCTCTTTTTCTCTCTCCATCTCACACCCACACATGTATCATCATCATCATTCAATGTCTTTCACTCAACACACATCCACATCTTGGCCCATCACACAAAGAACACGCATCCCCCTCCACACACACACACACACACTATCCCCCACGCATTCATCCAGAAATGCAGACGGCAGCTGACACTGTTTACTGTTGTTTTTCGGATGAGTGAAATTCTCTTTCTCCCTGGTATTATGATATGAAATTGTTTGTGCGTGTTTGTGCGTGAGCGCATGTGTGTGTGCGTTTGTCCGCGTATGTGTGTGTGTGCTGGGGATCTAGCAGTAGCGTTTTGGCTGACAGTTCCAATGAAGATCAGCATTAAGACAGAGTAGAGCCAGGTAGAGAGCCGAGTAGAGAGAGGCTGGGTCTCATCTCTGGGAGCAAGGAGAAGGTTCATCGGTTCCTCTCAGGGGGAAGAGCTGTGGGCTGACATAGTATACAGTAAAACACAGTAGAACGTGGTAGAACACGGTAGAACACGGTACACAGGGCTCTTAGTGTAGCACTCAGTGGACTGCATGGCTATACATACACTATGTGTCATAGAAGGAAAGGGACTCCAGGTTACAGTGAAATGTAGCCTAGTTCCCTTGGGTGTATCTATTATTATACACTTAGGCCATATCATTTGGATGCGTTCCTGTAAGGGTTGGTGTGAGGTGTGACCCAGGTGCGGTGCAGGATAGACAGTAGGCAGTAGGCAGAGATGGTGAAACAAGGATCTTTACTGGTGGTCCCGAAGCCAGGATACAAAACAACGGACTTAACATGATAACAGAAAGGTGGAGCAAATTAAACTCCAACAACAGGCTGACAGCCAAAATACGAAATAGTAACTACGACTGAAATAATAAAGAAACAGGGAGATCACTTCTCGAGTACCTGTACATACTTCTCAGATCAGACACTGATTAGTACTGCTGAGCATAGAGAAACTAGCAGAGAAAACTGAGCAAGGGAACACAGGGAAGTGAGGGCATAAATATTCAGGTGAACAGGTAGACACAGGTGACACCAATAGGATCATGATTAGTCCAGACTGTGAGTGAGAAGGTGCCTAAGGTTGTCGGGGGAGGACACCTAGTGGATTACTCCGGAACTGCAACCCCCTCCTGTAACACGTTCCTATTTAGGTACTGTGTAATGGGAAACTTATTTTCATGCTTCTAACCTCTGTTTAGGTTTATAATGTAGAGGTTTGTGAGGGTGGAGGGAGACAGGTGAGGTAGACATGGTGCTGATTCACCTTCCTCTCATTGTCCCCTTTACATTTTGATTTACAGAATGAGGCATGTTTTCTTACTGACTCATTCACTCACTCACTGTTTTTCACACATCTCTCTACTTTCTCTCACCCTTTCCTTCTCCCTATCGCTCTTGCTCTTTCCCTCTCCATCTTTCTCTCTCCCTCTCCATCTCTTTCTCCCCCCCCCCTCACTCTCTCTCTCTCTCACTCTCGCTCCTTCACTCCCTCACACGTATAGACAATAGCAGATGTTGGTGTGTCAGCAGGATAGTTTTCAGGTGGTTGCTGCATTAGGCACTTGGTTCTTTTCTCGGGATGCTTTTGCTGCATAAGGCATCTGTACATTGTGGTTGAGATTGGACTTGGGTGGCTGCTGCATTGGGGTATCTGTATAGTCCTGTATCTGTGTGTGGTTTTGCGGCATTTGGGTATTTTTTACGTCCCTATGCTCTGGAGTGACCTTTCATTATTGCATATCTGCATAGTATCTTAACTAGGTACCTATGGTTTTGGTTTCTCTATCAGCAATAGGTGTGTCTCTGTCACGTTCGTTCATAGACGGGTCAGACCAAGGCGCAGCGTGATATGCATACATGTTTATTTGAAACGAATAAACAACGACAAAACAACAAACTAAACGAAACGTGAAGTCCAAGGTACACAAACAACATACCTCACACGGAACAAGATCCCACAACTCAATAGTGTCCATAGGCTGCCTAAGTATGGTCCCCAATCAGAGACAACGAGCGACAGCTGCCTCTGATTGGGAACCACACCGGCCAACATAGAAATATACATACTAGACTTTAAACATAGATCTACACCACATAGAAAATCACACCCTGACTCAACAAATAAGAGTCCCCTGAGTCAGGGCGTGACAGTACCCCCCCAAAGGTGCGGATTCCGACCGCACAACCTTTACTTAACAGGGTAGGGGCCGGGTGGGCATTCCGCCTCGGAGGCGGATCCGGCTCCGGGCGTGACAACCACCTATTCTCCGCCTCCCTGTTGCGCCCCTGGTCTGGTCTGGACCTCGGCGTGCTGCTTCCCCTCTCCTTCCTCCCACTATACTCCAAGCCCTGTCTGGACCCTGGTGTGGGAGACCCCGAACCTGGAGAGGGGCTGACGTCTGGGTCTGGACTGGAGCCGCTGACCGGAGCTGGACCGGGCACTGGTGGAGCAGACTGCTCTGGCTCCGGAGTGGAGCAGCTGACCGGAGCTGGATCAGGCACCAGTGGAGCGGACTGCTCTGGCTCCGGAGTGGAGCAGCTGACCGGTGCCGGACCAGGCACCGGTGGAACAGGCACGGGCTGTGCCGGACTGGACACACGCACCACTGGCTTGGTGCGAGGAGCAGGAACAGGCCGGACCGGGCTGGCGACGCGCACCACTGGCTTGGTGCGGGGAGCAGGAACGGGCCGTACCGGACTGGCGACGCGCACCACTGGCCTGGTGCGGGGAGCAGGAACGGGCCGGGCCGGGCTGGCGACGCGCACCACTGGCTTGGTGCGAGGGACAGGAACAGGCCAGACCGGGCTGGCGACGCGCACCACTGGCTTGGTGCGAGGGGCAGGAACAGGCCGGGCTGGCGACGCGCACCACTGGCTTAGTGCGGGGAGCAGGAACGGGCCGGACCGGACTGGCGACACGCACCACTTGCTTGGTGCGAGGAGCGGGACTGGGTTCCTTTATTAACCCCCGCTCCTTCTGCTGCCTAACCAGCTCCTATCGCCGTGCCTCTACACTTTCCTTCTCCCTTTTAGCCTCCTGTAGCGCCTCCCTCTGACCGAATAACTCCTGCTCCCTCTGAACCAATAGCCCCCGGAACATGGTGGCCTCCTCTCCTAACCTGCAGATTCGCCCTTCCACGGCCTCCTGCTGCCTCGTCATCCACCCCGTGTGCCCCCCAACATTTTCTTGGGGTTGCCTCTCGGGTCTCCGTCGTCGGCACGGTTGGCGCCGTTTCTCCTCTCCTGCCTGGGCATCTACCTTCATCGCCTCCCGATAATGGACGGCCTCCTCCTCAGTAATTCTCCCCCAACCGAGGAGGACATCTACTAAAGTTACCTCCCGTTGAATCCCTGGCGTTTGCTCCTTCTGGGCACGCTGCTTGGTCCTTGTTTTGTGGGATCTTCTGTCACGTTCGTTCATAGATGGGTCAGACCAAGGCGCAGCGTGATATGCATACATGTTTATTTGAAACGAATAAACAACGACAAAACAACAAACTAAACGAAACGTGAAGTCCAAGGTACACAAACAACATACCTCACACAGAACAAGATCCCACAACTCAATAGTTCCCATAGGCTGCCTAAGTATGGACCCCAATCAGAGACAACGAGCGACAGCTGCCTCTGATTGGGAACCACACCGGCCAACATAGAAATATACATACTAGACTTTAAACATAGATCTACACCACATAGAAAATCACACCCTGACTCAACAAATAAGAGTCCCCTGAGTCAGGGCGTGACAGTCTCGGCCTGTATGCACTTAAGATGGACTGTGAATGTGTTGCTAAATTTCTTACAGATGCTGCTGTCTTGGTCCACGTCTCTCTTGAAAAAAATATTTCTTATCTTAACAAGAATAACCTGGTTAAAGATCCAATAAATGAATAAAAATAAACGTTAATATCTAATTTTGGTCCTTGGTGGTCCCTCCCTCCGTATTTGGCAGGTATTTATATAGGTTGCGGTATCGTAAAAGGTTCTGTATCTACATGGTCTATTGTGTGTGGTTGTGCTGTATTAGGTGGCCAATGCACTGGGTCAGTCAGTCTGTAGTAAGTCTGCTGTGGTGGTCTGTGGTGGTCCTGCTGCATTGGGTACAACATCTACATGGTCTAGTGTTGTCTAGCTGTACTCTCCTATATGTACATGTGCTCTGGGGTGGTCTTGCTACATTAGACACCCGCTATGGATCTCCTCAGACCTGTGTGTGTGTGTGTCCCACCCTGGTAGCAGTAGAGTGTTGGAGAACTGTCTGTCTTCTAAAATGGGTTTGCTAATGTAGCGTAGTGGGATTGTTCCATATTCATCTGAAATCTGAATTATAGTATGTGTGCACCGTTGCATCTGCTTCCTTTCCAAAAGTCAAACAGAGACAAACGTGTGCCGAATACAAACCCCCCCCCCCCACGTCTCTTTCATGTCTTCATCAGTCCATCTTTCCCCTCCTCCCCTCTCCTCTCATCCACCCTCCCTCTCTCACTCCCTCCTCTCAACCATTTCACCCTCCTTTCTACTCTCATCCCCATCTCTCACTCCCTACTACACTATGGTTGTCCCCGTACAATCCTTTCTGCAGAGGGTCATGGAACCGAAAAGGGTTCTACCTGGAACCAAAAATGGTTCTACCTGGAACCAAAAACGGTTCTCCTATTGGGACAGCCGAAGAACCCTTTTGGAATCCTTTTTTCTAAGGATGAACTCTCTATTCTCTTCTCCTTCTCTCTCACTCCCTGCTCTTGTCCATCTCTCTCCTTCCATCCTCCATTTTGACATCCATTGTTCTCTGCACCATCAGGTGGGGAGCCGTGGCTGCATCGCCAGGGACTTTTCGTTCATCCAGCCAGCCAGTGTGTATAATAGATAGGAGACATCCAGACCGATGGCTGATAGTTTGGCGTTTTACTGAGACCTCTGGAGGAAGACATGGTTCCCAAATTAATCCGGGATTAAGATATAAATCTAGGCAGAACTCAATCAGAGTCCCAACAGTGACCTTAGATGACAGGTGTACTTTAGGCTAGATGACGGGTGACTTTACCTAGATAAATCCCCCACACCTCCTCTAACCTCAAACCTGTCCTTCTATCCGTCTGTCCCTTCGGTGACTGAGTGGATTGGGTGCAGTAGATTAGAGGGCTTGAAATTGTGTTTATTAAGGGATTAATCCAAACACTGTTAGGGATTGTGGATAAATATCTTGCTGCGTTTTATAAACGCAGATCTAAAATGCTTCTTATTATAATTTCAAATGTTGTGCTTCAGTTGCACTTCTCCACTCGGATGAGAATTCACAAGCCTGCATTCTATTAGCAGACAGCGCTCTGACTGATGTGTAGCTACTTTTCTCTGGTACTTTTCTCAGTGTAGCCTACTTTTCTCCGTAAAATGCAAGATTAACTTCAAACAAAACATTAGGAAATGTAGCTGGCTATATTCTTTCTATGATAAACATTAGAAATATGAAGAGACCTTGCTTTTTCAGTTTAAGCTCATTTACTTGTGTTGCTGCTAGCCAAATAGAGTTGCGCTTCTGTTGTCATCTGATGAAAATGAAGCTATTTTCTGCTGAATGTGTTGTACTAATTTTTCTGTGAAGGAAAACTATAGTTGCCGCCCCTGATCACTATATTGAAGTAAAAAAACATTGTTTACTTTCAAAATAAAACACAGGTGAAATGGTTTAAAATGCAGATTTTTTTATGGTCTGCATTTTTCAAATTCAGATTTATGACCCCTGCGAAGTCTCTGAAATGGGTCCAACTGTCCCCATTTTCTACCCCAAAAATCTCTCCTACAAACTGTCCAACCAAACTGTCTTATATTGTACAATACCAGACCACCAAGACTAGACTGCTGACAGACTTCCTCATACATGATTGTCCCACACTTTAATACCAACTATCCAACTCTTCAAATCCATCAACCAAGTGTCTCTTCTCTACTGAATAGTTTCACTGCACCAAAACTGTGTCCATACATTGCAATACCCTACCTGTTCCAGCTCTTTCACACACATGCACACAGACATATGCAAACACACATAGCCTATGCACACACACACACATTCCGTCTCTCCTCTACTGTCTTGTGTTTAGTGACCTGCATCTCCCATACACCCTTGAGACACACAGACGTGGACTTCAGAACTTGATTACACCTGTCTCATAAAAATAAAAATAAACGCCTTTCCTCACCCACCTCTTAAACAATCAATTAATTTGTTAATTAATCTGATGAGCGCATTCCTGGATTTGTCCATTGATCCCCCTCGGCTGAGCTCTGAATGAAAGTGTTGTTCAATTCCAATTTCATCTCCCCATCTCTTTTCAAAATCAATCACAATATGCCGGGCTGGCGCAAAGTGATATTGAGACAGAGAGTGATATGGAGATGGAAATTGATTTGATAAAAATAAAGTGAGGCGAGTGTCTCCTGGTGTTGAGGTGGTGTAGAGAGGGAATAGAGGAGTGGAGTGGTGATTGAACAGAGACTTGTTCAGACACAATATTTAACATTTTCATTTTAGTCTTTTACCAGACGCTCTTATCCTGAGCCACTTACAGTTAGTGCAGTCATCTTAAGGTAGCTAGGTAAGACAAACATATCACAGTCATAGTAAGTTCAACTTTTCCTCAATAAAGCAGCTATCGGCAAAGTAAGAAAAGACAAGTGAAAGTGCAAGAAAGGCTAGTACTATCTAACACAGCTCCTTGTTTCCTTCCTCTACCTGAACTGAGGGGACTTTGAAGGAGAAACATGTTCCATTCTGGTATGTGGAGGGTTCTTGTTGCCATGATGAGCAGAAGACAATGTAAGAGTTATTCCTGTACACACCAAAGACAATATAGTGGCAAAATGTCCAGTCGTTTCACCAACCAGTATTCATGAAGGAGAGCGGTCGAGCAGAGAATCTTACTTAAGTATATTGAGGCCCAGTGAGTCAGCCACAGTGTCTGCCCTCAGGTGCCCCTGTGTCTGGCAGCTCTGTGTGTTCGTGCTTTCTGTGCTCTCTGCTGGCAGGGCTTTGAGAGGCCAGCTACCTGCTGTGGTGCTTTTACCTCCTCTTGGAGGGTGTTTGCTCTCACAGACACGTCTCACCGCCAGCTCTGCAGAGAGGGGATTAATGTGAGTGTCCCTCGACTCTCTGCTTTCATCCCCCTCGGACATCTCTTTCTCTCTGATCTCTCCTTTCCCCCATCCCTCCTCTCCTCCTCTCTCACGCCCCTTGTTTATTTGTTGTATCTCTGTTGTTCTCTTTACTTTTCCTCTCTCTCTTTGTCTTTTCTTTCCATCTCAGCTTTTTCTATCAAGAGGTCAAAAAGGAGAGGGTGTATGGGGCTGGGGAAACTGAGCTAGGGGTTAGGGGTTAGAGAGAGGAGGGAAGGAGAGAATAGCAACGCGGAGGAGGAGTAAAGTGGATATTTTTACACTACACCAGGTGTAGGCAACTAGATTCAGCTGCGGGACAATTTTGTCAGAGCGGATGGTCGGGGGCCGGAACATAACCATAATAATTTGTACACTGCAAATTGACCACAACTAAGCCCAAAAAGAGATTGCATTTGAAAATAACAATAATTTCATGCCATGATTACATTGAAACACAATCACCCCCCCCAGAAATGTTCCATATGCACAAAAAGCTTATTTCTCTCAAATTCTTCACCCGCGGGTTGTCTGAGACCAGCCAACCAGGCAGCTGATAAAACTGATGAGTATTTCTGTCTGTAACAAAGCCCTTTTGTGGGGAAAAACTCATTCTGATTGGCTGGGTCTGGCTCCCCAGGCCCACCCATGGCTGCACCCCTGCCCAGTCATGTGAAATCCATAGATTAGGGCTTAATGAATGCATTTCAATTGACCGATTTCCTTATATGAACTGTAACTCAGTAAAATCATTGAAATTGTTGCATGTTGCGTTTATATTTTTGTTCAGTATAGATATCTGCACGTTTATCTTGTTGTTTTGAGAGATTACGCCGAGCTCCACCCTCTCAAATGATTTGCTTTTATGAAGTTAAGCTACTGTCAATTAAGGCTTGTTTGATCTTCCCTCTCGCCAGGCCTAGCCACCAATATTAATGAGCCTGTTTAGTGTCAGCACCTGTGGAGGGTGGGGCCCTGGCAGTCCCTAATTACACTAACTAGGCCTAATCCCCGACTTCTTAACGATCCAGGTGTGCCAGGGAGCATCAAAAGCAAAAGTGGACACATATCTTTGTTGCCGCTGCATGTAATTACTTGACCATTAAAACTATGGATTTATGGGTTGCTGCTGGGAAGAGTTGATTTAGGCTGTACTAGTTCCAATAGGCTGTTGGGTGTGTGTATTGTGGGCTGTGTGTACTCTGGTTCCATCTGGGTGTCTTGGATCTACACAGATGGTGTCTTCCTCCAGTTTATCTCAAGTAGTTTGGATGGTTGAGAAAGTGTGAGAGTTGGAGTCGTAACAGCATAATCACAGAACAAAGGCTTACAAGATGTATGTAGGTGAGTGAGCGAAGGTGCACCTTTTTGCCTGTGTGCCTGCATGTGTGAATATATGCATATGAGAGAGAGAGAGAGAGAGAGAGAGAGAGAGAGAGAGAGAGAGAGAGAGAGAGAGAGATGGTGCCTCATAAAAAGAGGGAGGGAGCGGAAGAAAAAGAGAGAGGGAGAGGTAGAGAGAGCAGAAGATAGGTTAGCGAGATTACCCGTAAGAGGCGAGCAACAGGTGAACAGATTACAGGAATCTCTTGACCTAGCGAGCAGCCATTAAAGCAAAACTAATGACCCTGAAGATAGGAGCCAGAGACAGAGACGACACAGCTCTGGTTCCAGCTCCCACAGTCTCCTACTGAGACAGAGTCCATCCACATGATGTATTAGGGCAGGATTCCCCAACTGGCAGCCGTGATTTTATTTGGCCCCCCAAGTTTTCTGGACAAAAAAAATAAACGTTTGATATGATTATGTTTTAGTTAAATGTTACATCTGTTTTGGCTTCTTGCGGTCAATTTGCAGTCTACAAATTATTTGCAATTTTGTTCCGGCCCCCTGACCATCCGCTCAAGAACAAATCGGCCTGCTGCTGAATCTAGTTGATGATCCCTGTACTAGGGGCTATGGGAAATGGCTAATCACCTAGGTTGGAATCAAAGTTCAGGAGGAGGATGTTACCTCAAAGGGACTTCTTCTCTAGCCTGTAGTCACAGGCTGTGTTGCAATAGTCTGAAATGGGTTCCATACCTCTTTGCCTACCTGTGGCCAATCTGATCTCAGGAGAAGGAGGAGAGAACCATTGCACAAATGCATCTAGTTTATTGTTGAATTCCAGATCTCCCCCTATCCCCTAGGCACCCTGTAGGTTTGAATTGACTGGATAAATGTAATGTTGTAATTTCCCATTGCATGAAGAACCCGAATGTCAAAGGATAAGCCCTTTACAATGAGCATTCACACAAGAGAGGAGACTTCATTGACATTGTCTCCTTTCCTTGTTGACTTTATATCATGACCATCTATGAAAGAATGAATCTAAGAGCGTTTGGTCAAAATACCATTGAACAGGCCCCAAGGTCATGAGCTGTTTCCATTTATTATGGGTGACAGGGGAGCAGAGCAGGAAGTGTGTTTGCAGAGACTTCACCTAATAAGGGGAGGACTTTGTTTGTGCACCTTTTTTCTCTTTGCAAAGGCTTTCTACACAATCAATATTTGATATACTGTAGTAACAGTTGAGGGACGAGGCACCACAGACAACCCCACAACACACTAATTCTGTGTTATATTTAAAAGTGTTGGGGATCGTCCTCATCGAAGGAAGGAAGGAAGGAAGGAAGGAAGGAAGGAAGGAAGGAAGGAAGGCATGTCAATATTAATGGTTTGAGACACAGCAAAATATTTCACTCTTTATCCTACTACTTTGCCTGAGCAATGTAGCTAAAGTTGGGCTTTTAATCAATCGATGACACACAGTAGAACTGGATACACACTTTGGGAGTGCTTCCAATTATCTTGGATGTTGTTAAAATGACTTTGCTATCAAACCGTGCTTTTTCAAACCGGCCCAATTGATTTAATATATATTCACCTTTCAGGGGTCAACCCTAAACGGTAGCTGATAGATCAACATGGTATCATTGCTAAGCATCACGTTGTGAAGCTTTTGCAAAAAGATATACTCATAAAACATATATGCATATAGATCCTTAACAAATCCCTTTTTGCATTAGAGTAAAACTTCTGTCTGAAACTACAGACTACAGACAGAGAACTCTCCAAGGCTATGGCGGCATCTCGCATGCCACGCTTAATTATCTTCAACAATCTCTCTCTTCTATAAAAAGACAAACAACAAACAATAACAAGTGAACAAGGGGGAAGAGAATTAGAACAAGATGTTCCTAATTAAAATGTAATGTATTCTTGCCCGCATTCCTCCTCATGTCTAACTGTCGCTATCAAACAATTAAAAGGAGACCCTGCATCAGGAGGTTAATATTTCCCCCTCTCCGAGACGATGCACAGAAGTAAACATGAATTATACAATGCCTTCATGGCCACACTGACATGTATAATGAATTAGAAGTAGTCACTTTACTATCTTACCTGTGAAATCAGGCTTTAGTTGAGTCAGACACAATTATGTAAATGCATAATACCATTATTGTTATGGTATGTCTACCGAATTGGTATGATTTCGACTACAGAGCTACTGTCTATGAATGCAAGTGAGAGTAATATCAGGGAAAGTTAGATAGAATTATGACTGTGAAATTACAATACCGTGAAATGAAGGCAAGCTGCTCACCTTTTAGCACAGGGCACTGATGGCAGTGACAACAGTAGTACAGTTTGACTGTTAAAGGTCCATAGAGGACAATGTCTGGATCCTGGATGGGCCCTGTAAGGTCTGGGTTCTGGATGGCCCTGGAAAGGCCTTGGTTGGATCAGGTCAGGTCGGGTCGGACTCATTCTCATTATCCAGAGGCACAGAGCCAAACTGTCTACCCTGTTATCCTCTCTTCTCTCCACTCTCCTGATGATCTCTTCCCCTCTTCTCTGTACCTCTCTTCTCCCCTGACACAGCGAAATTAAAAATGTAAATTAAAACTCATCCCATTAACTCTGGACCTTCCCCTAGTGGGACGCAGTGGGCTGGTGGAGAGTTGCTGTAAGGATGTACTGTACTGTATCGACTCAAACAATTTCTCTTGTTCTCTCTCATTCTCTCCCTCTTCCATCCTCCAGCACTGAAGGTCCACTGGGACCACGATCGGCAGCAGAGAGACATGTAATGTGATGAGGAGATAAAGAGAGAACGGAGAGGGGGGAGGAGGGAGGGAAGAGGAGAGGAGAGGGGTATTGGGTCAGCACTGCAGTGGTGATAGGAGCCGTGTGAGGATAAGGAGGCTGGCTGGTGCAGCTGGAAGACAGGGAGGGTAGGTGAGATGGAGGCGCAGACACACACTGAAAGACTGTGTGGGTGTATTTGATAGGGGTATTATGTGAGCGTGTGTGTGTCCGTGCGTGCGTGCGCCGTACTTGCATGCATGAGTGTGTGAGTCTGCCTGTCTGCCCGTCCGTATGTCTCTCCGTGTGCTCCAGTCCAACAGAAGTGACCCCATCACCGAAAGAGTGAGGCCTGAGTCAAGGCTCTTTTTGCGGCTTGCTGGCCTGGAGGTAATCCTGTTCACTGAGGTCGAACCGACACAGCTGGGGAGAATCGCCAATGAGCCGGGGACATGGGGAGAGAGAGGCAGGAAGAGAGGGGGAGACGGAGAGAGAGCAGGGTCTGGACACGTGGCATGACAGAATGCGAGTGTGGGAGTTTGTAATGAGAGCAAAGCATCATCAGTTCACCTCACATCACTTCTCAGAGTGGGCTGATGCTGTTACCTAAGGCAGGTTTTCCCAAACTCGGTCCTGGGGCCCCCTCTATTACTACACAGCTTATTCAAATAAGCAACTCATCATCAAGCTTTGATTATTTTAATCAGCTGTGTAGTGCTGGGGGGTTGGCAGGACCGAGTTTGGGAAACCCTGACCTAAGGTGCTGTGTTACAGAGCTTCTGCTCACACCCGCACGTACACACACACAATCTTTTCATCTGCCCAGTGTCAGATCTCTTTGAACCAGCAGTCCCTCACGGTACGGCCCCTCTAACTCCCCACCCCAGGCCCACTTAAACCCTCACCTACCTCTGTTCCAGGTGGATTCCCCACATTGGTGCTGGATTGAAGGACTAAAACCCAGAGGTGTAAAGAGTACTGAAATATCCTAGTACTGTACTGTTACTATAATGAAATAAAAACATTGACCTTGAGTTGCAACAAGCCAAATCTGTGTGTAAAAAAAAAGAAGGATTTGTCAAAAAGATGCTATTAAGATTTGAAAATAAATTAAACATTCAAAGCAATTAAAATGTATAGATAAAGTAAACGCAATACAACATAAAGTGCATAAACAATAATTAACCTATTCACGCTCTTTTCCTCACTCACAAACTCCCTCATACAGTTGAAGTCGGAAGTTTACATACACTTAGGTTGGAGTCATTAAAATTCGTTCTTCAACCACTCCTCAAATATCTTGTTAACAAACTATAGTTTTGGCAAGTCGGTTAGGACATCTACTTTGTGCATGACACAAGTAATTTTTCCAACAATTGTTTACAGACAGATTATTTCACTTATAATTCACTGTATCACAATTCCAGTGGGTCAGAAGTTTACATACACTAACTCGACGGTGTCTTTAAACAGCTTGGAAAATTCCAGAAAATGATGTCATGGCTTTAGAAGCTTCTGATAGGCTAATTGACATAATTTGAGTCAATTGGAGGTGTATCTGTGGATGTATTTCAAGGCCTACCTTCAAACTCAACTTAATCTGAATAGCAAGAAAATACATCCAGCTCACATGTAAGTATCATGTAAGTATCATTGGGATCAGCGAGTGTTCTGATCAGCATATTCTGATTTAAGTAAGAAATGTAGACATAGTAATTTACATAGCTTAATCATACCTGTAGATGGTTGTCAGTTGCTATACTGACATGAATGTCTTCTTGCAGACAGTCAGTCTATGGCCTCCATGTTGTAACGTGTATTGAAAACGTTGTTTTCTTTTACACTGGTCCTGACTCAGGACTCCTGAGGCTGCCTTCTTCGCTTCACTTTGCGCTGGATTGTACACACACACACACACACACACACACACACACACACACACACACACACACACAAACACAGGTTTGCAACAGTTCTCCAGGTTTGCAACATGGTATCAAATCAGTCAGTCGGTGACATGTCTGATCCCGCTGACTCTCTACACTGTCCCCCAATCATTATTATTATAATCCCCCTACTCATTCCTGGGCTGAGAATACAAACACACATACAGTTGAAGTCGGAAGTTTACATACACCTTAGCCAAATACATTTAAACTCAGTTTTTCCACAATTCCTGACATTTAATCCTAGTAAAAATTCCCTGTCTTAGGTTACTTAGGATCACCACTTTATTTTAAGAATGTGAAATGTCTGAATAAGAGTAGAGAGAATGATTTATTTCAGCTTTTATTTCTTTCATCACATTCCCAGTGCGTCAGAAGTTTACATACACTCAATTAGTATTTGGTAGCATTGCCTTTAAATTGTTTAAACTTGGGTCAAATATTTATGTTAGCCTTCAACAAGCTTCCCACAATAAATTGGGTGAATTTGGCCCATTCCACCTGACAGAGCTGGTGTAACTGAGTCAGGTTTGTAGGCCTCCTTGCTCGCACACGCTTTTTCAGTTCTGCCCACAAATGTTCTATAGGATTGGGGTCAGGGCTTTGTGATGGCCACTCCAATATCTTGACTTTGTTGTCCTTAAGCCATTTTGCCACAACTTTGGAAGTATGCTTGAGGTCATTGTCCATTTGGAAGACACATTTGCGACCAAGCTTTAACTTCCTGACTGATGTCTTGAGATGTTGCTTCAATATATCCACATAATTTTCCTTCCTCATGATGCCATCTATTTTGTGAAGTGCACCAGTCCCCTCCTGCAGCAAAGCACCCCCACAGCATGATGCTGCCACCCCAGTGCTTCACGGTTGGGATGGTGTTCTTCGGCTTGCAAGCCCCCCCTTTTTCCTCCAAACATAACGATGGTCATTATGGCCAAACAGTTCTATTTTTTGTTTCATCAGACCAGATGACATTTCTCCAAAAAGTACGATCTTTGTCCCCATGTGCAGTTGCAAACCGTAGTCTGGCTTTTTTATGGTGGTTTTGGAGCAGTGGCTTCTTCCTTGCTGAGCGGCCTTCAGGTTATGTCGATATAGGACTCATTTTACTGTGGATATAGATACTTTTGTACCTGTTTCCTCCAGCATCTTCACAAGGTCCTTTGCTGTTGTTCTGGGATTGTTTTTCCAAGCTGTTTAAAGGCACTGTCAACTTACTGTATGTAAACTTCTGACCCACTGGAATTGTGATACAGTGAATTATAAGTGAAATAATCTGTCTGTAAACAATTGTTGGAAAAATTACTTGTGTCATGCACAAAGTAGATGTCCTAACCGACTTGCCAAAACTATCGTTTGTCAACAAGACATTTGAGGAGTGGTTGAAGAACGAGTTTTAATGACTCCAACCTAAGTGTATGTAAACTTCCAACTTCAACTGTACATTCTCCAGGTTTGCAACATTGTATCATTACTGCCTGACCAGGACCTCAGTCCCTGTGTCCTTCAAGCAACACATTACACCAAGATTTTGATGATGTTCTCATCAGGGCGCCATCCCATTTTTGACAGTCACAAATACCTGGGTTCATGTACTAGTCAGGCAGTAATATCTCATTAAGCTACAAACAATTTACCGATGCCTGTATAATTCTCCACACCAATCTTTTTTCTTTTTTTTTTTATCTATTTTTTTTAGTCATATTTTTTTTTTCTTTTTTTGGGGGATGGATCAGCTTAATATTGCAGATAGATTGTATCTTCTATCAATGTAATTGTCTGCATCACTTCCAATCCCCCATGTTTTTTTTTTTATATATATATATTCCCCTTTATTACTTTTCAACCCCACCATCCTTTCCCTACTTGGAGTAAATTAGTGAACAACAACGCCCAGGCCTCTACTTCCGGTCTATAATTACTATCTACACCTTATGGACAGAGTTAATTTTACAATAATTCTATATCCATATATATATATATATATATATATATATATATATATATATATTTTTTTTTTGCTCTGAACTTCTTCTACTCTCAACCTCTCCGATCATTTTCATGATGTCCATCCGGTTTGCTTCTAAATGCCATATCTTTCTAACTGTGCTCTTTCCCAAAAGCTCCCAACATACAACCTATTCCCGTAATACTTATTATGGACACAGTATGCTTACATTTTTAGCTATCTTTGTTATTATTTGTTGTTATTTGTTATTAGTCCCATCCTTCAACTCTATTCAATACCTCCCATCTATCTCTTAACACCATCCATATAGGATTTCTATTTGCCATATATATTTCAACCATACTGTGATGTTTTACAAAAGTTCTGAACCTTTCTATTCTCATTGCTTCTACAGATTGTGAATTAAAATAAACATTTTTGCTAAAAGTATTATTATATTATTGATTGATTGACTATGACTTTTCAGATCACCCAGTAATGCTATCTGCAAGGTTAGTTCCAGGTAAATATTGCAATCCTTTAGCCATTCCTGGACCTGTGTCCAAAAACAAGCTACAAATGGACAGAACCAAAACAAATGATCTAATGATTCTATCTCTTCACAGCAAAATCTGCAGAGCTGGGAAGATTGTATCCCCCATATAAATAACATTCTATTGGTAGCAAGAATTTTATATAATAATTTAAATTGAAAGATTAAAATTTTTGAATCCGGTGTCGTTTTTGCGTGTCAGTTCATAAACACTATGCCATGGGATCGGTACGTCAAAGATCTCTTCCCAACTATTTTGCAATCTATATGGACGGCTGTCAATCCTTTGGTCCTTAAGTGAAACTGATATACTTTTTTATTTATCACAGTTTTCCTTAACCAATTATGTTCTTTAATGCAAGGCCGACAGACAAGTTCCTTACTTTCTCCCCCTTCAACTTTCCTCTTCCACTTTTTGCGGTAAGGCTGCAATTATTTGGTTGTAATTTTGGGTAGAGCAGACATTTCCATATGTTTTTGTTAGCTGCATGTGCGACATAACTCCACCAGTCCTACCGATGATATCATTTACTGAAGATTATACCTTTTTAAACATTCTGTCAAAAAATAAAGGTTTTTTGTCAATTAGTATATTTGAATTTAACCACAATATTTGTTGCATTATTTGTTCTGTCGTTTCTGGAGGATTAAATTGAAATTGCAACCAACTTTCTATGGCTTGTTTTAGAAATAGTGACATTTGGGAGATTATTTCCTTTTCAAATAACTGAAAGTGAGAGATTGTAATCTGAATAAAGGGAAAAAGGCCTTTCTTGAACAGTGGGTGAGACAATCTTACTAATTTGCTTGAGAACCAGTTCGGATTTAAGTATAACTTTTGGATGACTGAAGATTTTAGTGATAGGTCTAATGCTTTAATATTTAATAATTTCTGTCCTCCGAATTCATATTCATTATATAAATATGCTCTTTTAATTTTGTCTGGCTTGCCGTTCCAAATAAAATTGAATATTTTTTTCTCATATATTTTAAAAAAACTGTTTGCTAGGCGTAGGCAAGACCATAAGCAAATAGGTAAACTGGGATAATACTAAAGAGTTAATCAGGGTGATTTTTCCACAAATTGACAGGTATTTTCCTTTCCATGGTAGTAAGATCTTATCTATTTTTGCTAACTTTCTATTAAAATGTATTGAAGTGAGATCATTTATTTCCTTTGGGATATGTATTCCGAGTATATCCACATCACCATCAGACCATTTTATTGGTAAACTACATGGTAATGTAAAAATTGTATTTTTTAGTGATCCAATACGTAATATAGTACATTTGTCATAATTTGGTTTTAATCCAGAGAGGTTAGAAAATGTATCTAGATCCTCTATGAGGCTGGGGAGGGATTCTAGTTGTGGATCTAAAAGAAAACATGAATCATCTGCGTACAATGACACCTTTGTTTTTAAGCCCTGTATTTCTAATCCCCTGATATTATTATTGGATCTGATTTTAATAGCTAACATCTCGATGGCCACAATAAATAGATATGCCGATAGTGGACAACCTTGTTTCACTCCTCTTGATAGTTTAAAACTTTCTGAGAAATAGCCATTATTTACTATTTTACACCTAGGGTTACTATACATGATTTTGACCCATTTTATAAGAGATTCTCCAAAATTGAAATGCTCCAGGCATTTATATATAAATTCCAGTCGAACTTTATCAAATGCCTTTTTCGAGTCTGCTATGAATAGCAGGCCTGGTTTCCCATATTTTCCATAGTGTTCTATTGTTTCAATACTTGCCTTATATTATCTCCAATGTATCTTCCATGTAAAAACCTGTCTGATTAGAATGAATAATATCCGACAATACCTTTTTTAATTCTGTGCGCTATACATTTTGCTAGGGATTTTTGCATCACAACACTGAAGTGTAAGGGGGCCTCCAATTTTGTAAATGGACTGGATCTTTATATTTTCCACTTGTATCCTGTTTCAGTAATAATGAGATCAGACCTTCTTCTTGAGTGTCAGATAATCTACCATTTACATAGGAGTGGTTAAAACATGCTAATAACGGTCCTCTTAGTATATCAAAAAAGGTTTGGTATACCTCGATTGGTATGCCATCCAACCCTGGAGTTTTCCCCGACTTAAAGTCTTTAATTGCATCCAGAAGTTCCTCCTCTGTAATTTCACCTTCACATGAGTCTTACTGAATGTATGAAGTAGCTCTGCATGTCCCTAACTAGCCTAGCATAAATAATATTATAATAATAAGAAATAAAAATAAGCTAAAACAATGTAACATCTACACAGGTCCATTAACCCATAAATAACAGTATCAATGATAGACAGGCTGCTTGAATATCCTTGTCTAGCTTACAGTAAAGAGAAATGGTCGCACACTCCCTCTTTAGAACAGAATTGCAACTTCTACTGGCATATCATCTGCTTCAACGTTCAATGAGTGTACAATAATATGGCTATTCAGTCGTTTTGGATCTCACGTTGCTCCAAGCCTGAGAGAATCAAAGCTTGCTGCTTCTCGTATGGGACTGTGTAGAATCCGCTGAAAAGCTGCAACTTGCGCTCCTCCGTCATCTTTCCACAATCCCTTCTGCACGTAACACTATAGGCAAACACGCTTCCCTAATGCAGAAAACAGTGTAACGTTACTGATAGCCATGAATCATGTGGTGGATAGATAGATGTAAATCATAAGTTTCTCCTGACTAATCTAGCAACCACTTTCTTAATGTATAGCCTATTAGCTGATGTGTTTCGCTCTAGCTAGTTACACAAGCGAGCTAAGTTAGCTAGTAAGCCAGCTTGGTTGATGTACAGTTCTTCCACGTACCTCTTTTGGACAAGTTTTTTCTTGCCCCTTACGATTATTATAGGGTTTCCCCGCAGACCTCAATGTCTTTCGTTGCCTGTCCTTCCATTCCTTTGGTTTGGTTTTTCTTTCTTTCCGACATTTCGGCGGTTTTCATTGGCAGCAGAAAATGAAAGCGCTTGTCCGTCCATTCTTAGTTGTCTACGTAAACGGTTTTTTCCGCTTTAGCCTATTAAAAAAATATATAAAATACTGTATTAAAGTCTCGCTAAACCACTTCATTTAATAGAGAGGATATCAAATATTGATTCTTTCATTTTTTTCCAAAATGGCACATATACGGTTTTTCGTCGCAAGGGCTCAACAACGATGAGCATTTTCTTCCGCAAACTTTAATTGCAATCATGATCTACTATTGTCACAACTTCCTCTGAGGCTGCCTCCTCTCCTTGTTCGGGCAGTGTAATGATGTCATGTCATAGTATTGTGAGGACAGAGGAAGAGTTAAGAGATGAGTGGTTAGGGGTCATGAAGTCTATGTCAAGGTAGATTACTGATGTTTCGAATAGCATGAGTGATGGGCAGGATACTGACTTGGGGTAAAGAGTGATGAACATCAAAGACAGGGAGTGCCCATGGAGACTTACCAGATGTATGTGAAAGGAAGATGACCAAGGGCATATAAAGGAGATTGTTTCCTTTGTTAGGTAGTTCAACTGACGAAGGGCAAAGCCATGTCTGTTTGTTAGATGAACCCACGAGCTCGTGATTCAATAAATACTTGGTATGAAATCTCCACAGAATGTCTAAGTATATCCTTGCATCCTTGATTCTTTGATACCCGAGAAACTCATCATAACAGGCAGGCTTCAGTGTTTATCGTCACCGGCCCCCTAGCCACTGCCGCTCCTCATCTCATCATTCCATTTGTTTTGTCTTGTTTATTACACACACCTGGTTCATATCCCCTCATCAGTACCTGTATAAGTGTTCTCTCTGCCCCCTTGTCATTGTGTGTGATTGTATATTGTGAGGATAGTGAAGCTCGGTGGAGCTCCTTGTATTTTGTATCGACAGGTTATTTTCCCCATGTGCCTTGTTGGTTCCAGTGCGCCTGTTTTGCGCACTGGACTGTTTGACGCTTTACTACGTAACTCTGTATTTCCGTAATAAATACTGTTATTCTGTGATTTACCCTCCTGCGCCTGACTCCATCAAATCACCCATCACAACTATTATGGATAGCATACAAAATTGTACCCTGTAATGGATGGTTTTAAAAAGGTAGCGAAGTACAAAACTTCATTCAAAACATACTTAAGTAAAAGTACTTTACTGAAAAATACTCAGAAAAGTACAAGTACTCAGAAAAGCTACTCAATTACAGTAATGAAAGTATTTGTAATTCGTTACTTCCACCCCTGCTAAAACCCCATACTTTATACATGGCTTTGATGTCTAGTCAAACAAATAAAATCCATTATTTAACCATGTTTTATAAATGAACTCATGAATTGTGTTATTTCAATCTGCTGTTGACAGTAAATCAGCTGAAATGTACAATAATGTTTTTGGATTAAAGCTATTGGATTAACACACCATCTCCAGTGCTCAGAGTGACGTCTTTATAAAACCCTTTGTCAACTCACTTCAACGTTAGCCAAGCAGCATTGACAGCTTCACCTCAAACGTGGGAAGAGAGAGGAAAGAGAGAGGGTGGAGGGGGGTGGGGAGAGAGAGGGGGGAGAGAGTGTGTGGAGTCAGTCAAAAACTCCTTTTGAAGTTCTTTCCCATTTGTGTGAAGGAAGGAGCTGCTCCAACCTCAGCCTGTATAAAAGCTGAACACTGGAGAGGTGGAAAGCTCCAGACAGACACCCAGCGAAGGGAAGGGAAGAAGGGAGAGACAGAGTCAAAAGTTTGGCAGGGTCGTGCTGCTTCCTCATTCTGTCTGTTGTCTCTACACCTGTCTGTCTGTTGATCGGGGCGACCTGTGACCGGCCTGTCTGAGCTAGTCCACAGATGCTGCCTGATTGAGACATCACATACAGTAGCAACATGACATCTTGGCAGCCATCTTGAAAAATACTACCTTCTTTGGGCGTTGGCCAGAATGCATGCATGGGAGAGTGGATGAAGGTATTGGAAGAGGGGGGAGAGAGATGTTGGGTGAAAGATGAACTGACTGTGTTGGTTTCTCCCAGTGCTTTTATGTCTTAATGATGCAGTTCATGAAAAGGGAAGTTGTTTTGCTGGGCTTTTGGGGTGGTGTACACACACACACACACACACAGCAGTGATATGTAACGTCTGTAGCCATGAAGTGCTTTGAAAGGCTGGTCATGGCTCAAATCAACACCATTATCCCAGAAACCCTACACCCACTCCAATTTGCATACCGCCCCAACAGATCCACAGATGATGCAATGTCTATTGCGCTCCACACTGCCCTTTCACACCTGGACAAAAGGAACACCTATGTGAGAATTCTATTAATTGACTACAGCTCAGCGTTCAACACCATAGTGCCCTCAAAGCTCATCAATAAGCTAAGGACAATGGGACTAAACTCCTCCCTCTGCAACTGGATCCTGGACTTCCTGACGGGCCGCCCCCAGGTGGTGACGGGCCGCCGCCACACTGATCCTCAACATGGGGGCCCCTCAGGAGTGCGTGCTCAGTCCCCTCCTGTACTCCCTGTTCACTCATGACTGCATGGCCAGGCACGACTCCAACACCATCATTAAGTTTGCAGATGACACAACAGTGGTAGGCCTGATCACCAACAACGACGAGACAGCCTATAGGGAGGAGGTCAGAGACCTGGCCGTGTGGTGCCAGGACAGCAACCACTCCCTCAACGTGATCAAGACAAAGGAGATGACTGTGGACTACAGGAAAAAGAAGAGGACCGAGCACGCCCCCATTCTCATCGACAGGGCTGTAGTGGAGCAGGTTGAGAGCTTCAAGTTCCTCGGTGTCCACATCACCAACAATCTAACATGGTCCAAGCACACCAAGACAGTCGTGAAGAGTGCACAACATAACCTATTCCCCCCAAGGAGACTGAAAAGATTTGGCATGGGTCCTCAAATCCTCAAAAGGTTCTACAGCTGAACCATCGAGAGCATCCTGACTGGTTGCATCTCTGCCTGGTATGGCAACTGCTCGGCCTCCGACCGCAAGGCACTACAGAGGGTAGTGCGTACGGTCCAGTACATCCCTAGGGCCAAGCTTCCTGACATCCAGGACCTCTATACCAGGCGGTGTCAGAGGAAGGCCCTAGAAATTGTCAAAGACTCAAGCCACCCTAGTCATAGACTGTTCTCTCTGCTACTGCACGGCAAGCGGTACCGGAGCGCCAAGTCTAGGTCCAAAAGGCTTCTAAACAGCTTCTACCCCCAAGCCATGAGACTCTTGAATATCTAATCAAATGGCTACCCAGACTATTTGCATTGCCCCCCTCTTTTACACTGCTGCTACTCTCTGTTTATTATCTATGCATAGTCACTTTAATAACTCTACCTACATGTACAGTTGAAGTCAGATGTTTACATACACCTTAGCCAAATATATTTAAACTCAGTTTTTCACAATTCCTGACATTTCATCCTAGTAAAAATTCCCTGTTTTAGGTCAGTTATGATCACCACTTTATTTTAAGAATGTGAAATGTCAGAATAATAGTAGAGAGAATTATTTATTTCAGCTTTTAGTTCTTTCATCACATTCCCAGTGAGTCAGAAGTTTACATACACTCAATTAGTATTTGGTAGCATTGCCTTTAAATTGTTTAACTTGCGTCAACGTTTCGGGTAGCCCTCCACAAGCTTCCCACAATAAGTTGGGTGAATTTTGGCCCATTCGTCCTGACAGAGCTGGTGTAACTGAGTCAGGTTTGTAGGCCTCCTTGCTCGCACACGCATTTTCAGTTCTGCTCACACATTTTCTATAGGATTGAGGTCAGGGCTTTGTGATAGCCACTCCAATACCTTGACTTTGCTGTCCTTAAGTCATTTTGCCACAACTTTGGAAGTATGCTTGGGGTCATTGTCCATTTGGAAGACCCATTTGCGACCAAGCTTTAACTTCCTGACTGATGTCTTGGGATGTTGCTTCAATATATCCACATAATTTTCCTTCCTCATGATGTCATCTATTTTGTGAAGTGCACCAGTCCCTCCTGCAGCAAAGCACCCCCACAGCATGATGCTGCCAACCCCATGCTTCATGGTTGGGATGATGTTCTTCAGCTTGCAAGCAACACCCTTTTTCCTCCAAACATAACGATGGTCATTATGGGCAAACAGTTCTATTTTTGTTTCATCAGACCAGAGGACATTTCTCCAAAAAGTAAGATCTTTGTCCCCATGTGCAGTTGCAAACCGTAGTCTGGCTTTTTTATGGCGGTTTTGGAGCAGTGGCTTCTTCCTTCCTGAGCAGCCTTTCAGGTTATGTCCATATAGGACTCGTTTTACTGTGGATATAGATACTTTTGTACCTGTTTCCTCCAGCATCTTCACAAGGTCCTGAGCGGTATTACGGCTGCGTGGTCCCATGGCGTTTATACTTGCGTCCTATTGTTTGTACAGATGAATGTGGTACCTTCAGGCGTTTGGAAATTGTTCCCAAAGATGAACCAGACTAGTGGAGGTCTACAAAAAAAATGGCTGATTTCTTTAGATTTTCCCATGATGTCAAGCAAAGAGGCACGGAGTTTGAAGGTAGGACTTGAAATACATCCACAGGTACACCTGCAATTGACTCAAATGATTAGCCTATCAGAAGCTTCTAAAGCCATGACATCATTTTCTGGAATTATCCAAGCTGTTTAAAGGCACAGTCAACTTAGAGTATGTAAACTTCTGACCCACTGGAATTGTAATACAGTGAATTATAAGTGAAGTAATCTGTCTGTAAACAATTGTTGGAAAAATTACTTGCCAAAATGTGTGGAGTGGTTGAAAAACGAGTTTGAATGACTCCAACCTAAGTGTATGTAAACTTCCGACTTCAACTGTACATATTACTTTAATTACTTTGGCAGCATTACTTATCGCTGGGATGCGTGGATTGAGCTCGGGCCAATTCCGGTGTGAGTTATCTGGCCAAATGTATCACTTGGGTCTCGGGCCGATTGTGGCTACTCTCTGGCAGATTATTACACGGGCTGCTTTACAGTGAGGGGAAAAAGTATTTGATCCCCTGCTGATTTTGTACGTTTGCCCACTGACAAAGAAATGATCAGTCTATAATTTTAATGGTAGGTTTATTTGAACAGTGAGAGACAGAATAACAAACAAAAAATCCAGAAAAACTCATGTCAAAAATGTTATAAATTGATTTGCATTTGGAAATAAGTATTTCACCCCCTCTCAATCAGAAATATTTCTGGCTCCCAGGTGTCTTTTATACAGGTTACGAGCTGAGATTAGGAGCACACTCTTAAAGGCAGTGCTCCTGATCTCAGTTTGTTACCTGTATAAAAGACACCTGTCCACAGAAGCAATCAATCAATCAGATTCCAAACTCTCCACCATGGCCAAGACCAAAGAGCTCTCCAAGGATGTCAGGGACAAGATTGTAGACCTACACAAGGCTGGAATGGGCTACAAGACCATCGCCAAGCAGCTTGGTGAGAAGGTGACAACAGTTGGTGCGATTATTCGCAAATGGAAGAAACACAAAATAACTGTCAATCTCCCTCGGCCTGGGGCTCCATGCAAGATCTCACCTCGTGGAGTTGCAATGATCATGAGAACGGTGAGGAATCAGCCCAGAACTACATGGGAGGATCTTGTCAATGATCTCAAGGCAGCTGGGACCATAGGCATTAAGAAAACAATTGGTAACACACTACGCCGTGAAGGACTGAAATCCTGCAGCGCCCGCAAGGTCCACCTGCTCAAGAAAGCACATATACAGGGCCGTCTGAAGTTTGCCAATGAACATCTGAATGATTCAGAGGAGAACTGGGTGAAAGTGTTGTGGTCAGATGAGACCAAAATCGAGCTCTTTGGCATCAACTCAACTCGCCGTGTTTGGAGGAGGAGGAATGCTGCCTATGATCCCAAGAACACCATCCCCACCGTCAAACATGGAGGTTTTGGGGGTGTTTTTCTGCTGAGGGGACAGGACAACTTCACCGCATCAAAGGGACGATGGACGGGGCCATGTACCTTCAAATCTTGGGTGAGAACCTCCTTCCCTCAGACAGGGCATTGAAAATGGGTCGTGGATGGGTATTCCAGCATGACAATGACCCAAAACACACGGCCAAGGCAACAAAGGAGTGGCTCAAGAAGAAGCACATTAAGGTCCTGGAGTGGCCTAGCCAGTCTCCAGACCTTAATCCCATAGATAATCTGTGGAGGGAGCTGAAGGTTCGAGTAGCCAAATGTCAGCCTCGAAACCTTAATGACTTGGAGAAGATCTGCAAAGAGGAGTGGGACAAAATCCCTCCTGAGATGTGTGAAAACCTGGTGGCCAACTACAAGAAGTCATGTTTTGCAGAGGGGTCAAATACTTATTTCCCTCATTAAAATGCAAATCAATTTATAACATTTTTGACATGTGTTTTTCTGGATTTTTTGTTTGTTATTCTGTCTCTCACTGTTCAAATAAACCTACCATTAAAATTATAGACTGATCATGTCTTTGTCAGTGGGCAAACGTACAAAATCAGCAGGGGATCAAATTATTTTTTCCCTCACTTCATTATTTCATTATTTTTCCATATTTTCTCATTGTTTCTGTGATCAAAAAATAAAATTAACATTTAAATTAAATTCTTTAAGAGTCTTTCCTGTTTAAGTAGTATTTTAGTATTTTGATACTTTGTGCAAAGCAAATGATCACCATTAAAAACTTTGTGGTTGGGGCCTCCTGAGTGGCGCAGCGGTCTAAGACACTGCATCGCTGTCACGGTACACTAGTGGATGTGGTGGTAAAGTCAGGCGCAGGACACAGCGGATAAGTCAAACGACTTTACTGAGACTCAAAAATGATATTACAAAAATAAATGGCCTCGAAACACACAGGAGGCAAAGAATACGCGCAACGCGTAAAATACACAAATGCAAACAGGTACCGACCAAAGACAAACGACAGGCGGACAACAACACACAACTCCAAAACATAACACAGGGAAACTTATAGGTGACATAATCAGGACAGAAAACGAAACAGGTGCACTAAACTAGACATGACCAAACAAACATCGAAACAAACGGTGGCAGCTAGTACTCCGGGGACGACGAACGCCAAAACCTGCCTGAACAAGGAGGAGGGGCAGCCTCGGCGGTATTCGGGACAATCGCCGTGCAAGCTGTGTTGCTACAGATGCTGGTTCGACACCCGTCTGTGTCACAGCCAGCCTTCGCCTCTCCCGAGGAGTTGCAGCGATGGGACAGAACTGTAACTACCAATTAGATATGATGAAAAGATGGTAAAAAATAAAACTTTGTGGATAGGTATAAAATGTATAACTGTAATATTAAAATGTACTAAATAGAGTAATTTTGTATACATTTATTTAAATTAGCATCGGCCCGCTTCTGGGGGGATTCTGGTAAGATGTCGGCAAATTCGGCTGAATTCCGGTAGACGGAAACGGCCCGATGTACTTGGGCCGATTCTGGGCAGTCATTCATTTTTATTACGGGCCGAGTCCAACACCCAATTCCGGGTCGATTCAATCAGTTCCGTCCCGCTTCTGGGCTGATTCCTCATTGCTGGCTGGGAGTCTCTTTGATAATTAGCCAGCGCTGATCGTGTTATCTCCGATCCTCAAACGAGCATCGGACGCTCACCCTGGAACCCTATATCCCAGGACTGCGGTGCAGGGGGGACAGAGATGAGGAGTGCACAGTTTACCCACTCACTCCATGCTTTAACGCCCTGGTGCCTGGGAGAATAGAGAGACAATATATTTTGCTGGGCCCAGAAGCCTTCAGATCATCATAAAGTGGCATTGGCCTCCTGAAGGACCATACGCAGTTGTCTGATGTGAAAAAAGAGGGGAACGAAGGAGGGCGGGACAGAGAAGGAGAGAAGGAGGTAGCCTCTCTCTCTCATAACATCGAGATGTGGCGCTTCCTCAAGGAGTAAACACATGGGGAGGAGGAGGAGAGGAAAGAAAGGAGTAAAGGAAAGAGGAGGTGGGTGGTAGACTCTCTCTCACAGAATATATAAGTGGCGTCTAACACAGGAGCAAACAGAGATATCTGCTAGGAAGGCAAAAAGAGGGGGAAGAAGTTGACAGGTATTGGAGAGAAATAGTGCCTTTCTCTGTCAGTTAAGAACACTCTCTCCCTCCCACTGTCGGGGATGGCAGCCCCAGCGGGACATTGGTGACAGCACCTGATAGAGTTGTCCTCTTAATGGGAAAAGATGATTGACGTGGCGCCCAAACAGCTGACAGCCCATAAAGGTCACATTAACTCTGACAGCGAGAAAAGGAGAGAGGGAGACAGAGAGAGAGGAAAGAAAGAGAGAAAGAACCAAGACACCTGAAGCCGACTAGCGTGAAACATCATGGGGAATGAGCATATTGATGCTATTTTGTTTATTTTGCGGGTTGTTGGCCACTGTTATTGGGCAGAGTGTGCTGACTGGCTGACAATCGACCAAAGGGGCATTGGGATGGAGGGAGGTGTGATTGCCAATCACATGGAGAGGCTGTTGGTGCAGATGTACCGATGTCCCCAGGGAAAGCAGTGTTGGTCAACGTGACACTGTAATATGGATGTGCAAATGGATTTTTTGCATGTAAGTAATTCAATTGCAAATGTGTTGTGGGGTGAGGGGTTTGTGCAGGTGTGTTGGGGGAGGGGGGGTGTATTTTTGCAGTTGTGTGTGGGGAATCAGTGTGTGTGTGTGTGTGTGTGTGTGTCTGGAGCACCAAAGGCCCACTGGTCCTTGTCATTCCGTGGGCCTCCCTACTCTGCATGTCTTCCTCCTATATGTTCAGATCCTGGCCACAGCCTGTCACTGATGCTGATACTACTCGGGGGTTCTGACTATGCTTATTGGAGAGGAAATAATTACTTTTATTTTATTCCCCTCCTCTGTCTGTCTCTGTTCCCCCCTCTGTCTGTCTGTCTCTGTTCCCCCCTCTGTCTGTCTGTCTCTGTTCCCCCTCTGTCTGTCTGTCTCTGTTCCCCCTCTGTCTGTCTGTCTCTGTTCCCCCCTCTGTCTGTCTGTCTCTGTTCCCCCCTCTGTCTGTCTGTCTCTGTTCCCCCCTCTGTCTGTCTGTCTCTGTTCCCCCCTCTGTCTGTCTGTCTCTGTTCCCCCCTCTGTCTGTCTGTCTCTGTTCCCCCCCTCTGTCTGTCTGTCTCTGTTGCCCTCCTCTGTCTGTCTGCCTCTGTTCCCCACCTCTGTCTGTCTATCTGTCTGTCTGTCTGTCTGTCTGTCTGTCTATCTGTCTATCTGTCTGTCTGTCTGTCTGTCTGTCTGTCTGTCTGTCTGTCTGTGTTCCCCTCCTCTGTATGTCTGTCTGTCTCTGTTCCCCTCCTCTGTCTGTATGTCTGTCTCTGTTCCCCTCCTCTGTCTGTCTGTCTGTCTGTCTGTCTGTCTGTCTGTCTGTCTGTCTGTCTGTCTGTCTGTCTGTCTGTCTCTGTTTCCCTCCTCTGTCTGTCTGTCTGTCTGTCTCTGTTCCCCTCCTCTGTATGTCTGTCTCTGTTCCCCCCTCTGTCTGTCTGTCTCTGTTCCCCTCCTCTGTCTGTCTGTCTCTGTTCCCCTCCTCTGTCTGTCTGTCTCTGTTCCCCTCCTCTGTCTGTCTGTCTCTGTTCCCCTCCTCTGTCTGTCTGTCTATGTTCCCCTCCTCTGTCTGTCTGACTCTTTCTCTCTCAGCTACTCACCTTCCCCTGTATATGTGTGTGTTTGTGTGTCTGTGTCTGTGTGTGTCTCTGTATCTGTGTGCACGGATGCGTGACTATGTGTGTGTGCGTGCGTGTGTGTGCATGCGTGTGCGTTTGTGTGCAGCTGTGAGTTCTCTCCTCCTCTCTGCAGACTGTTTATCTTGCTCAGGTTGTTCCCTTGGTTCTGCTGCAGCTAGGTGCTGTGTTCCGGTGGGCACAGAGGAGACTACCGGATCTCATTAATGTTCCTGTGTGTGTGCGCGCACGTGCATGTGCGTGCTTCTGATTGCACACACATACAGTATGAAGAAAATTCCTGTGTGTGCGCTTTTCTTCAGCTTGGTTTTCGGCTGGCGTTAAGGCGGCGCTAGTGTCAAACGCACGTTAGTTTGCAATTTTGTCATGTTAAAACTGGCGCACTGGCATTTTCTAGCCCTAATGCCAGGTTTGGCAATTTACCTGTCATATATCAGCTCGCTTGTACTCAGATGGAAGGGGTGAAAATATTTGAGTTGTGTCCTTAAAAACATGATTTAAAGTGCTAATTTCCAGTCTTGACGTACACTGCCCAAATGCGCATGGAACAAGAGTAGCCTAATGTGCTTTTGGTGTCTGTATACTTCGTATTTAGAAATGTTTCTATTGCGTTTTATTTGATTAGAAACCAAGCATAGCCTCCCCTCCTCTTAATGAAGGCTTTGTTTTGTCTGCCCAATTCAGTCACGAAGTAGTCAAGACTGTTGATAAACGGTTTGGCTCCTGAGACCGCTTGGAAATTAATCTTAATCACCAAAGCTTTATTAAAATATCAAGATCCCAGAATGTTGATGCTGGATTGGTAGGTCACGTGAGAAGATGGCATATTGAACACACAGCGGTGCAAATCACCTCAAGATAAAAACGTTATATTCAATATCAGTAAGTTAGACTAAATATTAGCACTTCATATACTCGTGGGTAATAACATTCAATCTGGATAATAACACAAAACAAATCATAAGGCTAGAGAAATGTATTGACAAATATTACAACAACAAGCAACACTCAAATATGACGGAGGGTAAACGAGGAGAATCAATCTCCAAGAGAAAACGCGACTCCTCGACAGTTACAAATGATTTATGCTTTTCACCACTGGGACTGGTAAGTGTGGAAAGCGATCTGTTGAAGTCAATAAATGACAAACTGGACATACTTGAATTAGTCAGTAAGGATATAAAGGAGTCTTGAAATGAGTGACGAAAAATCTGTGATAATGGAGAAAGATTCAAAAAAGCTAAAAGGGACAGTCACTAAGATAGAAACGGACGTTAATGAACTTAAAAAGGAGAACAACTTTCTGAGAGAAGCCTTACTAGACATACAGACTAGTACTTACGGGTATCCAAGAAAAAGAAGGAGAGGTTACCGAATAAATCTAACTCGAACGTATACACTGTTTATGATGAAGAGGACAGAGATATGACCGTCCAATCATTGCCAAATTATATATATATATATAAAGAAAATTGAGGTGAGAGCACTGGAAATGCTTTTGGCGGTGGACCTGCTTCTGTTTTGTGGGTGGTACTGTGTGCTGTTTTCGAAGGATGGTTCCTGGCCTCTCGGGGGGCCTAGGGATCCGGGGGGACGTGGGTGGTATGAAAAGCCAACTTGGGATGGAGAGGGGGTTTAGTGGGGGGAATAGTAGAGAACAATTGGAGGGTTACTTAGTAGCAATGCAAATGTCATGGTACAGCTACAGTTGAAGTCGGAAGTTTACATACAGATTAGCCAAATACATTTAAACTCAGTTTTTCACAATTCCTGACATTTATTCCTAGTAATAATTCCGTTAGGATCACCACTTTATTTTAAGAATGTGAAATGTCAGAATAATAGTAGAGAGAATGACTTATTTCAGCTTTTATTTATTTCATCACATTCCCAGTGGGTCAGAAGTTTACATACACTAAATTAGTATTTGGTAGCCTTGCCTTTATATTGTTTAACTTGGGTCAAATGTTTTGGGTAGCATTCCACAAGCTTCCCACAATAAGTTGGGTGAATTTTGGACCATTCT